>NW_026876935.1:0-20356 GCF_032173495.1 Musca vetustissima | reverse complement strand
TCTTTAAACAATCCAGGCCTCATATATTCTTTAAACAATCCACGCCTCATATAGGCCTTCATATTCTTTAAACAATCCACGCCTCATATAGGCCTTGAAAAAATATTCTTTAAAAAATCCACGCCTCATATAGGCCTTGAAAAAATATTCTCAAGAATCCACGTCTCATATAGGCCTTGAAAAAATATTCTTTAAACAATCCACGCCTCATATAGGCCTTCAAAAAATATTCTTTAAACAAAAAATATTCTTTAAACAATCCACGCCTCATATAGGCCTTGAAAAAATATTCTTTAAACAATCCACGCCTCATATAGGCCTTGAAAATATATTCTTTAAACAATCCACGGCTCATATAGGCCTTGAAAATATATTCTTTAAAAATTTCACGCCTCACATAGGCCTTGAAAAAATATTTTGTAAACAATCCACGCCTCATATAGGCCTTGAAAAATATATTCTTTAAACAATCCACGTCTCATATAGGCCTTGAAAAAAATATTCTTTAAAAATCCACGCCTCATATAGGCCTTCAAAAAATATTCTTTAAAAATCCACGCTTCATATAGGCCTTGAAAAAATATTCTTTAAACAATCCACGCCTCATATAGGCCTTCAAAAAATATTCTTTAAAAATCCACGCTTCATTTAGGCCTTGAAAAAATATTCTTTACAAAATCCACCCCTCATGTAGCCCTTGAAAAAATATTCTTTAAACAATCCACGCCTCATATAGGCCTTGAACAAATATTCTTTAAAAAATCCACGCCTCATATAGGCCTTGAAAAAATATTCTTTATAAAATCCACGACTCATATAGGCCTTGAAAAAATATTCTTTATAAAATCCACGCCTCATATAGGCCTTGAAAAAATATTCTTTAAAAAATCCACGCATCATATAGGCCTTGAAAAAATATTCTTTAAAAAATCCACGCCTCATATAGGCCTTGGAAAAATATTCTTTAAAAATCCACGCCTCATATAGGCCTTGGAAAAATATTCTTTAAAAATCCACGCCTCATATAGGCCTTGGAAAAATATTCTTTAAAAATCCACGCCTCATATAGGCCTTGGAAAAGTATTCTTTAAAAATCCACGCCTCATATAGGCCTTGAAAAAATATTCTTTAAAAAATCCACGCCTCATATAGGCCTTGAAAAAATATTCTTTAAAAAATCCACGCCTCATATAGGCCTTGAAAAAATATTCTTTAAAAAATCCACGCCTCATATAGGCCTTGAAAAAATATTCTTTAAAAAATCCACGCCTCATATAGGCCTTGAAAAAATATTCTTTAAAAAATCCACGCCTCATATAGGCCTTGAAAAAATATTCTTTAAAAAATCCACGCCTCATATAGGCCTTGAAAAAATATTCTTTAAAAAATCCACGCCTCATATAGGCCTTGAAAAAATATTCTTTAAAAAATCCACGCCTCATATAGGCCTTGAAAAATTATTCTTTAAGAAATCCACGCCTCATATAGGCCTTGAAAAAATATTCTTTAAAAAATCCACGCCTCATATAGGCCTTGAAAAATATTCTTTAAAAAATCCACGCCTCATATAGGCCTTGAAAAAATATTCTTTAAAAAATCCACGCCTCATATAGGCCTTGAAAAAATATTCTTTAAAAAATCCACGCCTCATATAGGCCTTGAAAAAATATTCTTTAAAAAATCCACGCCTCATATAGGCCTTGAAAAAATATTCTTTAAAAAATCCACGCCTCATATAGGCCTTGAAAAAATATTCTTTAAAAAATCCACGCCTCATATAGGCCTTGAAAAAATATTCTTTAAAAAATCCACGCCTCTTTAAAAAATCCACGCCTCATATAGGCCTTGAAAAAATATTCTTTAAAAAATCCACGCCTCATATAGGCCTTGAAAAAATATTCTTTAAAAAATCCACGCCTCATATAGGCCTTGAAAAAATATTCTTTAAAAAATCCACGCCTCATATAGGCCTTGAAAAAATATTCTTTAAAAAATCCACGCCTCATATAGGCCTTGAAAAAATATTCTTTAAAAAATCCACGCCTCATATAGGCCTTGAAAAAATATTCTTTAAAAAATCCACGCCTCATATAGGCCTTGAAAAAATATTCTTTAAAAAATCCACGCCTTATATAGGCCTTGAAAAAATATCTTTAAAAATCCACGCCTCATATAGGCCTTGAAAAAATATTCTTTAAAAAATCCACGCCTCATATAGGCCTTGAAAAAATATTCTTTAAAAAATCCATGCCTCATATAGGCCTTGAAAAAATATTCTTTAAAAAATCCACGCCTCATATAGGCCTTGAAAAAATATTCTTTAAAAAATCCACGCCTCATATAGGCCTTGAAAAAATATTCTTTAAAAAATCCACGCCTCATATAGGCCTTGAAAAAATATTCTTTAAAAAATCCACGCCTCATATAGGCCTTGAAAAAATATTCTTTAAAAAATCCACGCCTCATATAGGCCTTGAAAAAATATTCTTTAAAAAATCCACGCCTCATATAGGCCTTGAAAAATATTCTTTAAAAAATCCACGCCTCATATAGGCCTTGAAAAAATATTCTTTAAAAAATCCACGCCTCATATAGGCCTTGAAAAAATATTCTTTAAAAAATCCACGCCTCATATAGGCCTTGAAAAAATATTCTTTAAAAAATCCACGCCTCATATAGGCCTTGAAAAAATATTCTTTAAAAAATCCACGCCTCATATAGGCCTTGAAAAAATATTCTTTAAAAAATCCACGCCTCATATAGGCCTTGAAAAACTAATCTTTAAAAAATCCACGCTCATATAGGCCTTGAAAAAATTTTTCTTTAAAAAATCCACGCCTCATATAGGCCTTGAAAAAATATTCTTTATAAAATCCACGCCTCATATAGGCGCTTAAAAAATCCACGCCTCATATAGGCCTTGAAAAAATATTTTTTAAAAAATCCACGCCTCATATAGGCCTTGAAAAAATATTCTTTAAAAAATCCACGCCTCATATAGGCCTTGAAAAAATATTCTTTAAAAAATCCACGCCTCATATAGGCCTTGAAAAAATATTCTTTAAAAAATCCACGCCTCATATAGGCCTTGAAAAAATATTCTTTAAAAAATCCACGCCTCATATAGGCCTTGAAAAAATATTCTTTAAAAAATCCACGCCTCATATAGGCCTTGAAAAAATATTCTTTAAAAAGTCCACGCCTCATATAGGCCTTGAAAAAATTCTTTAAAAAATCCACGCTTTTTCTAGGCCTTGAAAAATATTCTTTAAAAATCCACGCCTCAATAGGCCTTGAAAAAATCCACGCCTCATATAGGCCTTGAAAAAATATTCTTTAAAAAATCCACGCCTCATATAGGCCTTGAAAAAATATTCTTTAAAAAATCCACGCCTCATATAGGCCTTGAAAAAATATTCTTTAAAAAATCCACGCCTCATATAGGCCTTGAAAAAATATTCTTTAAAAAATCCACGCCTCATATAGGCCTTGAAAAAATATTCTTTAAAAAATCCACGCCTCATATAGGCCTTGAAAAAATATTCTTTAAAAAATCCACGCCTCATATAGGCCTAGAAAAAATATTCTTTAAAAAATCCACGCCTCATATAGGCCTTGAAAAAATATTCTTTAAAAAATCCACGCCTCATATAGGCCTTGAAAAAATATTCTTTAAAAAATCCACGCCTCATATAGGCCTTGAAAAAATATTCTTTAAAAAATCCACGCCTCATATAGGCCTTGAAAAAATATTCTTTAAAAAATCCACGCCTCATATAGGCCTTGAAAAAATATTCTTTAAAAAATCCACGCCTCATATAGGCCTTGAAAAAATATTCTTTAAAAAATCCACGCCTCATATAGGCCTTGAAAAAATATTCTTTAAAAAATCCACGCCTCATATAGGCCTTGAAAAAATATTCTTTAAAAAATCCACGCCTCATATAGGCCTTGAAAAAATATTCTTTAAAAAATCCACGCCTCATATAGGCCTTGAAAAAATATTCTTTAAAAAATCCACGCCTCATATAGGCCTTGAAAAAATATTCTTTAAAAAATCCACGCCTCATATAGGCCTTGAAAAAATATTCTTTAAAAAATCCACGCCTCATATAGGCCTTGAAAAAATATTCTTTAAAAAATCCACGCCTCATATAGGCCTTGAAAAAATATTCTTTAAAAAATCCACGCCTCATATAGGCCTTGAAAAAATATTCTTTAAAAAATCCACGCCTCATATAGGCCTTGAAAAAATATTCTTTAAAAAATCCACGCCTCATATAGGCCTTGAAAAAATATTCTTTAAAAAATCCACGCCTCATATAGGCCTTGGAAAAAATATTCTTTAAAAAATCCACGCCTCATATAGGCCTTGAAAAAATATTCTTTAAAAAATCCACGCCTCATATAGGCCTTGAAAAAATATTCTTTAAAAAATCAACGCCTCATATAGGCCTTGAAAAAATATAAAAAATCCACGCCTCATATAGGCCTTGAAAAAATATTCTTTAAAAAATCCACGCCTCATATAGGCCTTGAAAAAATATTCTTTAAAAAATCCACGCCTCATATAGGCCTTGAAAAAATATTCTTTAAAAAATCCACGCCTCATATAGGCCTTGAAAAAATATTCTTTAAAAAATCCACGCCTCATATAGGCCTTGAAAAAATATTCTTTAAAAAATCCACGCCTCATATAGGCCTTGAAAAAATATTCTTTAAAAAATCCACGCCTCATATAGGCCTTGAAAAAATATTCTTTTAAAAATCCACGCCTCATATAGGCCTTGAAAAAATATTCTTTTAAAAATCCACGCCTCATATAGGCCTTGAAAAAATATTCTTTAAAAAATCCACGCCTCATATAGGCCTTGAAAAAATATTCTTTAAAAAATCCACGCCTCATATAGGCCTTGAAAAAATATTCTTTAAAAAATCCACGCCTCATATAGGCCTTGAAAAAATATTCTTTAAAAAATCCACGCCTCATATAGGCCTTGAAAAAATATTCTTTAAAAAATCCACGCCTCATATAGGCCTTGAAAAAATATTCTTTAAAAAATCCACGCCTCATATAGGCCTTGAAAAAATATTCTTTAAAAAATCCACGCCTCATATAGGCCTTGAAAAAATATTCTTTAAAAAATCCACGCCTCATATAGGCCTTGAAAAAATATTCTTTAAAAAATCCACGCCTCATATAGGCCTTGAAAAAATATTCTTTAAAAAATCCACGCCTCATATAGGCCTTGAAAAAATATTCTTTAAAAAATCCACGCCTCATATAGGCCTTGAAAAAATATTCTTTAAAAAATCCACGCCTCATATAGGCCTTGAAAAAATATTCTTTAAAAAATCCACGCCTCATATAGGCCTTGAAAAAATATTTTTTAAAAATCCACGCCTCATATAGGCCTTGAAAAAATATTTTTTAAAAATCCACGCCTCATATAGGCCTTGAAAAAATATTTTTTAAAAATCCACGCCTCATATAGGCCTTGAAAAAAATATTCTTTAAAAAATCCACGCCTCATATAGGCCTTGAAAAAATATTCTTTAAAAAATCCACGCCTCATATAGGCCTTGAAAAAATATTCTTTAAAAAATTCCAAAAAATATTCGCTTCATATAGGCCTTGAAAAAATATTCTTTAAAAAATCCACGCCTCATATAGGCCTTGAAAAAAATATTCTTTAAAAAATCCACGCCTCATATAGGCCTTGAAAAAATATTCTTTAAAAAATCCACGCCTCAGGCCTTGAAAAAATATTCATTAATAAATCCACGTCTCTGATAGGCCTTGAAAAAATATTCTTTAAAAAATCCACGCCTAAGCCTTATATAGGCCTTGAAAAAATATTCTTTAAAAAATCCACGCCTAAGGCTCATATAGGCCTTGAAAAAATATTCTTTAAAAAATCCACGCCTCATATAGGCCTTCAAAAAAATATTCTTTAAACAATCTACGCCTCATATAGGCCTTAAAAAAATATTCTTTAAACAATCCACGCCTCTATAAAAAATACCTGAAAAATCCACGTCTCATATAGGCCTTGAACAAATATTCTTTAAACAATCCACGCCTCATATAGGCCTTGAAAAAATATTCTTTAAAAAATCCACGTCTCATATAGGCCTTGAAAAAATATTCTTTAAAGAATCCACGCCTCATATAGGCCTTGAAAAAATATTCTTTAAACAATCCTCGCCTTATATAGGCCTTGAAAAAATATTCTCTCAAGAATCCACGTCTCATATAGGCCTTGAAAAAATATTCTTTAAACAATCCACGCCTCATATAGGCCTTCAAAAAAATATTCTTTAAACAATCTACGCCTCATATAGGCCTTGAAAAAATATTCTTTAAACAATCCACGCCTCATATATTCCTTGAAAAAATATTCTCTCAAGAATCCACGTCTCATATAGGCCTTGAAAAAATATTCTTTAAACAATCCACGCCTCATATAGGCCTTGAAAAAATATTCTTTAAACAATCCACGCCTCATATAGGCCTTCAAAAAAATATTCTTTAAACAATCTACGCCTCATATAGGCCTTGAAAAAATATTCTTTACAAAATCCACCCCTCATGTAGGCCTTGAAAAAATATTCTTTAAACAATCCACGCCTCATATAGGCCTTGAAAAAATATTCTTTAAACAATCCACGCCTCATATAGGCCTTGAAAATATATTCTTTAAAAATCCACGCTTCATGTAGGCCTTGAAAAAATATTCTTTTCAAAATCCACCCCTCATGTAGGCCTTGAAAAAATATTCTTGAAACAATCCACGCCTCACATAGGCCTTGAAAAAATATTTTTTAAACAATCCACGCCTCATATAGGCCTTGAACAGATATTCTTTAAACAATCTACGCCTCATATAGGCCTTGAACAAATATTCTTTAAAAAATCCACGCTTCATATAGACCTTGAAAAAATATTTTTTAAACAATCCACGCCTCATATAGTCGTCCTTGAAAAATATTCTTTAAAAAATCCACGCCTCATATAGTCGTCCTTGAAAAAATATTCTTTAAAAAATCCACGCCTCATATAGGCCTTGCAAAAAGTATTCTTTAAACAATCCACGCCTCCAACAGGAGCTAAAGAAATATTCTTTAAACAATCCACGCCTCATATAGTCGTCCTTGAAAAAATATTCTTTAACAAATCCACGCCTCATATAGACCTTGAAAAAATATTCTTTAAAAAAATCTACGCCTCTTATAGTCCTTGAAAAAATATTCTTTAAACAATCCACGCCTCATTTAGGCCTTAAGAAAATATTCTTTAAAAAATGCATGCAGTCCATCAAAAATTTCCGTCAACTTCACTTACCTCCACAATAATATGTAGCGCCATATTCACCATTTTCTAAAAATATATGAAAAAAAAAACGAAAAACAAAATTCAGTTTTAGTGAAGCAACAAAAATCAGAAATCATCCATAAAAGAAAATTGCTAAAAATGTTTGATATTACTAATCGCAGTAAAGTAATTACGTGGAAAATGATATTTTCTTGTCGACTTTCTTTCAAGCTCAGACATTACCTCCGCTAAAAAAAACACCCAGAACGCCATTCCTCCTACTGCCCATCCACAAAAAATAAAACAAAAATAAGAAAAAGGTGGCACAAAAACTTGGAAACAAAATAGCTGAAAACCAATAGTAATTTGAGAAATACTTTCCTTTTTCGCGTCTAATTTAAATGAAATGAATAGAACAAAAGGAGATGGAAGCAAAAGAAGGAACATTTTCTTGGCTTTTTCACGAAATAAATTGCCAACAATTTGTAAGTTTTAAGTTTTTGTGTTGTGTCAGACAAAGGCGAAACCGGAAAGAAAAATCCGCACACGAATAATATGAAATGTCCAGAACCATTGAAATGCAAATTTTCTTATGGAATGGGGAGGAGAGAGAGAGGGCAAACTAAAACATCAGAAATTTGTAAATGTTAGTGAAACGGTTCTTTTTCGAAACGGTGATTAATCGATAAATTTCAGAGGAAATATGGAAACGTATATTGCTATTTAAAAAGAAATTCTTCACATTATGGATAGAAATATTTTAAGTGTTCTCCTTTTTTGATAATTTGGATTCAGATTATGAAGAAAATTTCTAAATTTTTTGTTCTAAATTTCTTTGGACCGACATAAGCCTGTTTTGAGTGATTATCAAATTTCATCATACTATGCACGGCAACAATATTCTTTTGTGCACTGACCTTGGGCTTTATAAGATTTAAATTACCATATAAGATTTAAATATATTGAAGCACCCTTGTCGTGTTAATCCACATCCTTGGAATTGGGCATTACCCAAACACCATTACACCGTACTTTGCATAGACTTATCAAGTTCAGTTCAATCGAATAAATTATTTTGACTGATGAAGTTAATTTACACTACGTGTCCATGTCAAGCTCAAAATATATTTCCATTAGCAAAGAGATTGGTCGATATTTCGCGGGTAAAATGGACCCTGACTTTTGTGTGAAAAATTACAAAATTTGTATTCTATAGCGTATATATTTACCCCTGAATGACATAGACCCAAGAAGTTGAAAATATATCCAAGAGGAGTGGTTGGCCTTCAAATTGATGCCAATTACAGTGCTTACGTATTCAAATATTATTTAGTAACCCATTACCACCCTAGAAAGCGAAAATATAGCGCTGATCGCTATGAAATTTTCCATGAGGATCGAGGTATGGTCAAGGACAACGCCTGTAATTTTCGGTGATGATCAGATAATAATATTGAGACAAAGGGGACCGAAAACTTATTTTTTTCGAGTCGATCTTTAGGCCACAATTGAAATCCGAACATAACAACACAACCCACGGTGAAGGTCAAGAGAGTAGTGCAAATATTGTCCTAGATCAGAATATAGAACCACACAAAGTTAGACTTTCGTGGAAGTTGTGTAGGGTATCATATGGTCTGCCCCGTCCGACTATACTGCTCCGCTCACTGGTTATTATTGGCTAATGTTTTCAGATAGCTCAATATAATGATACACCCTATTATTCTGTAATTTTGGGGAAATAAAATGATTTTTCACATTCTCATTTTTCCTGCGGTTTATCAGTAATTTCCACACCGATGTACCATGGGTCAGGAACCCATTTTTTATTAAAATTACTTATATATTTAAAATTTGTGGACTTTGTGATATACTCCAGTACAATTTTATAACCTGGTCATGGTTTATAAATGACATGATGTCAAAAACAAAGTTTCATATTTTTCTGAATATAATATATATAAAAATGTTATATAAAATTGGCATGTGTCAAAATATTAACATGAAATGGGGTCTAATAAATTTTGTCATTATCAAATAAAATTTATATTGGAAACCGTAACCATTTACGTACTTAGAATGACATATTTGAAAAATTTGAAATAAATAATAATATAACCAGTGAGCGAAGCAGTATAGTCGGTCGGGGCCGACCATATGATACCCTACACAACTACCACGAAAATCACACTTTCGGCGGTTCTATATTCTGAGCCTGGGCAATATTTCGTGATATTTGCACCCCTTTTATAGATTATTGATCAACAACTCCTATTTCTAAGTCTTGCATATTTTCCAAAATGTTTTTTTTTTTCTTGAAGAGAATTTTTACGCCATAGAATAACAAATTGGTAACTTTAGGTTTTGGTTGATTGACCCTCGGAAAATTGACCGATCATCATCTAAACAGCCGCTCTAAGTATTTGGTCAGATCCCCTTCACCTTGTAAAACATATGATGTTCTGTATATAATAATTGCCTCTAAAGCGACTAGAAAATCTGACAAAATTAAAGTTTTCGGTTCATTGCACCCCCTGAATGAAATCTCAACTTCACCGAAAACTATAAGCGTCGTCCTTGACCATAATCGGAACTTCATGTACAATTTCAAAACGATCAGCGCGACATTTCCGTCCTCTAATGGAGTAATAGTAATAATATGCACATAGTCACCTTTACTTAATTACGTATAACTCCCGCATCGGAGTACATACAGCCATATAATTGGTATCAATTTGAAGGTCAACGACTCATCTTGGACATACTATCAAAATCTCGAGTATATGTCCTTCAGGAGCAAGTATATACTTCCCAGAATCAAAATTTTGTAATTTTTCACACAAACGTCAGGGTCCATTTGACCCGCTAAATATTGACCGATCTTTATCAAAACAGGCATGCTTATTCTTAGCCCCGATCCCCTTTTAAATGTAAAATTTCACGATGTTCGGACCATAACTGCGGCCCCTGGAGCGACCAGAAAAACCGACAAAAATTTAGTATTTGGTCCATTTCATCGCCTAAATATTAACCGATCTTTATCAAAAACAATAGGGGTCTTCATTGGCCAGAACCCATCCTACATGCAAAATTTCGTGAAGATTGGTCCATAACTGTGGCCTGTATCGTGTTTACAAATTATAATGGACAGACGGACGGACCGACGGACACACATGTCTAGATCGACTCAGCTAGTCGAGATATGACGATCGGTATGCATAAAGGTGGGTCTGGGACCAATATTTCGCGGCGTTACAAACTTTTGGGGCTGCACAAAGCTATAATACCCTGACAACATAGTTATGTAGGGTATAATTATAATATAATGTGGTCCCCTTAAGAGAGGAGGAATTGCCATTCTCGGGGTCAATTTTTTTTATTTAATTTGAATCTATACTAGTTCAAGAATGTCACTACAAAATTTCAAGAGAAAATCTCAAGAAGTCTTGAAGATATAGCCGATTTATTGTGTCAGCATTAAGTCACGGCTAAAGGGTTTCTCAAACTTTAAACGCGTTTTTCTCTTTTGCGAATGGCGGGCACGATAACTCAAAAACTAATAACCCAATCGATTCCAAATTGTTACACGTTTCTCTATGTGTGTACTGCTAACGTATGAACTTGGATAAAGACAATCGGTGAAGATCTTCCTTATTTTTTAACTTGGTTTTTGGTCAAAAATCGGCGATTTTCAAAAAATATTTTTTCAAAGGATTTTCGCCATTTTGTATTAATTTTAACCATTATTCCATCCAAACTTCAGTTCGTAATCGAACCATAATTTTCCAGTTTTCGGTCTTTTGAAATTTTTCAAACTACGAGAAGTTTATTATTTTTCCTTCAGCAATAGGTACCTAAAACTGCTTGTACATTAGAACTTTTTACGGGATTAACCTACTTTATTAGGATTTATTTGACATATATGCAAAGAAATTGACAATTGAAACCCACTGGGTTAACGAAATCCGGTTTAATGTAAACATACTATAACTAAGGAGGAAATACAAATTATAATTTTTGACAATGAAGGTACAGCAAGAAAAAAATTTTGATCATATGCTGCTCGATAACCATGGCTGCGTGTATAAAAATGTAGTTTATATGTAAAAACTTTTTTATGAGTTTTCTGATAATGACTATATTATTTAAATTAATTTGGAAAATTTATAAATTTTCTGATATGAGTCACTTACTTTCATAAAAGTTGATAGGGGAGAGTGGGGCACCTTCGGCATCGGGGCACATTCGGCAATGGCGTTTTCGATATGAAGCTCTCATTGTACATCGCTAGCTTGGATCCATAGGTATCGAATATCAAAATAAATAGCTATCGTAAAGTTTGAAATATCATGCTAAAAAGCTTATTTAGATGCACGGTTTATTGGATTTTTACAGATGTTTTGGTAAGCATAAAAAAAGTTATTAATAACAATGTATATTCTTATACAAATAATTAAAAATTAAATGTTTTTAGAAAATGGATAGAAAAAAATGAAAAAATACTATAAAAGTACCATCGGGGTAGATTCAGCATTTTGAAGTGGGATATACAGATAGTGCAATATTATTTCCTTAATATGTTTTTGAGTTGTCTTTAAAAATAATCCTTAATATGGTTCGAAATTACATATAAAAAGGCCAAACGTTCTTGTATTGACGAAAATGCCGTAGAAAAAAAAACCTATTTCTGATGGTATGTGTGACCTTGAGATGTCAACGCCCGCCGCTAGAAAATATAGTTTTAAAAGTCAAAGTCAAGTCATATTAAAACAAAATGGACCATTTAGAGGATCTCAATTTCAACCAGACTGATAGGGGTGATAATTATCAGGCTATGACTATGGTGCCGAATGTTTCTAATCAAATACCGAAGCTACCCCGGGTAGGGGGCATTCGGTGAATTTGACGTTTTTTACAAAACTGTAAAATTTTTTAACTAGTACTAATTTATTATATACGTTTTTGGTACTAGTTAAGTATCAGAGAACAATTATCAGACATAAAGTTTTTATATCTGTTGAATAAGTACTTATATATAGAGCTCTAAACAAAAAGTGCCGAATGTGTCCCAGACTCCCCTACTAACTGCCGAATTACCAGGAGAGAGAACGCCCAAATCATCCACAGTTACATAACTGTGATATTGGTCTTCAAATCGGATATAAGATTTGTTCCTCTCTTAAAAGCAAAATATGGCTATAGCTTATCATAATATAATAGAGATCGAACTGCTTCTATCGTGTTAATATTTTTAGAATTACTAAATGTTCTAAATAAACTTTCCTTTGGCAACTGTTATTTTCCTTAGTAATTGCTGTTAATTGGCAATATTTCAAACCGCTTAAGAACATTTACATGTGCATACTAATATGTAAAATCAATATATCGCTACATATGTTCAAAATATAAAAAATAAAACAAATAGACATGTTACCACATTGTGGTATGACATCATATATTTCAAACTAATTGAATAAATCTATTATAAGTTTCCACAATCGTCACAGGTCATATTTGTGAAATGAAAAAAAAAAAAAAAAACGAAACATGAAGAAAAATGTGAACATACCTCGAATGACTTTAAAAAAGGGGATTTGCAGCCTTCATTCAATTCACTTTAAATGTTACATGACAGCAATTTGCTACAGTTCATCAATTTAAATGACAATATTTGGCAAAAAGTGAAAACAAAAGAAAGCCGAACCCAACAGAACATAACTTTAAATCACATAAATCCCATCTAACCCCAGCAGCACTGGTAAACGTCATCAGTATCAGGAGCAGCAGCACCACTATCACCACCGCTATCACTGCTAAACGGGCTAAATCAAAAGTAGCTCAACGGAGGCCGCATATGAACACATCCATACACACATATCACCATACAAGTGGATATTCTGCAAATATGACAAAAGAGCGTGCCATATATGCCACTGAAAAAATTACTTACAACAACAATTTAGGATAAAAAGGATACGTTAAGGTACTCTAAACCAGGGACAAGTGCAAAATTTTCCATTTGACAAATAGCAAAATTCCCCCTTCCCAAAATAAAAATGTAATGGGGAGGGGAACAAAACACCGTAACAATGAAATTTAAACCGAAAACAAGAAAAATGGTTACACAAAACCTTTTAACATTCATTGGCATTGGATTTTCAACATTCATATGTTTTAAATTTTGCACAAACCGTTGGCAAAAAGGGGTGTTGCCCCGCGCTTGTCCCTTTGCCCAGACGACACTAAGATGAAATGTGGGGAGGAAAGTGATTTTTACACTAAATACTTTAAATAACCCATATTTAGAAGAAGACAATGAACGAATGACATTTTTGCACAAAATGTCTCATAAATCTTTGGCGAGGAACGAGACCTAACTTCTGTCATATCGCTTCATATCTCATTCGCCCCAAATGTATGATATGAAACGCTTAGAATTTTATAGCGTTTTTTTCTCCTTCTTCTTTGTGTGCCTTTGTATATTTTAGGCTGGCTCATGTTGGCAATATTATTATGATGAGGATGATGATGATGACGATGCTGAGGACGAGGATGATGATAATGATCCATTAGTGCAAATCAAATGAAAAAGTATTTGCAAAAAAAAAGGTGGTGAAAAATTATCAGCCGAAATTTGTGTTCTGCTGTTCAAAAATGTGTTATGGCCAGGCATCCAGCGAATCAACCATCCAACCTATCAACTTGAATAGTTAGTTGAACAAACATGTGGTAGCCTTGCTTCCATGTAGGTTAGAGGGGCGGAAAAGTATAACTAAATATGTGTCACATTAATGTTTACAAGTATTTATGGATGTCTTTATGTGTGTAAGGATACATGTGTGTTAAGCAAAATAGCAGAAGTTTCAACTCTATTATGAGGGTTTATAATTATAAAGAATATATTTATAAGTTATATTTAGTAAGTTTTTTTTATTAATGAAACAAGAAACTAAGGCTATGATCTTTAACGTAGTGAAGATTTCGTAATTCCACATTACAGTCACTTTGCCTTCAAAATACCAAAACAGGGTTATGTTCTTTATAATATTGATGTTAGATGAACCTACTTCAGACATCTTCTGAAAATATTTGTTCAGCCAGGTATGCCCGATTACAACTAATTAGGTGGAAAAATACGTATGAAGGCTTTTGTCAAAACTTGGATCTATATATAAAATGTTCTGTAAAAATGTGTGTCACCTCCCAAGAACCCGGAATGCCAAAAATAAAATCACTTAATTGGGAAAATGTAACTTAAACCTTCCATTGCTGACAATGGGCGGAATAGACATATAAAATACAGCAAATGGGGCAATCACATAATTTAGGAGCTATACAATAACGCATACCTCGACCCCCAATTAAAATCAAAAAATAAAATTAAAGCCAATTGCCGAATTTTGCAGTTACCGTTATATAGGTGCGGAAATAAGTATCAAATCGTATATCTTCAAGCAAAAGCCACATAATCTATGAACAAAATGAGATATTAGTCATAAAAATCGATGAATAACTGTTGTTTTTGTTAAAAATTAAGTGCAGGTGCCTCATTTAGAATCGAATTTATTTACTTGCAAGGAACGCTAAAAATAGAAAGAAGGACCTTGTATTTTTAACAAATAAGGAAGATGTTCACCGATTGAATGAATCCTAGTTCATACGATAGCTATACACTCTCAGAAAGAAAAACGTGTCAAAAATTTGGAATCGATTGGTTTATTAGTTTTTAAGCCATCCTGCCCGCCATTCGCTGTTTGGAGAAAAACGCGTCTAAATTTTAAGAAGCCCCTTTACTTCACAACACAATAAATCGGCAATATCTTCAAAAATGTTTGAGATTTTTGCTTGAAATTTTATAGGGACATTCTTGAATTAGCGTAGGTTAGAATTAAATAAAAATACAAATTTAAAATTTTGGAAACCGAGAATGGGGGGTCCCTTAATTCTTGAAAGCCGGACATTCCGTCTGACAAATATTATTGTATTTTATACCCTACACAACTATGTTGTCAGGGTATTATAGCTTTGTGTAGCCCCAAGAGTTTGTAAAGCCGCGAAATATTCGTCCTAGACCCACCTTTTAGTATACCGATCGATACAGACATGTGTGTCCGTCAGTCAGTCCATTATAATTTGTAAACACGATACAGGCTACAGTTATGGACCACGAAATTTTGCATGTAAGATGGGTTCTGGCCAATGAAGACCCCTATTGTTTTTGGAAAAGATCGGTTAATATTTAGGGGATGAAATGGACCAAATAATAAATTTTTGTCGCTTTTTCTGGTCGCTCCAGAGGCCGCAATTATGGCCCAAATATAGCGAATTTTTGCACGGAAAAGGGGATCGGGCCAAAGAATAAGCATGCCTGTTTTGAAACAAAATTTGTCAATATTTAGCGGGTGAAGTAGACCCTGAATTTTGTGTGAAAAATTACAAAATTTGTATTCTATGGCGGATATATTTACCCCTGGAGGATGTAGACCCCAGAAGTTGATAGTATATCCATGAGGAGTGGTTGGCCTTTAAATTGATACCAAATATATTAGCGTATGTGCTCAGACGTGGGAGTTAAACTTAAATTTCTACAGGTGCTTACGTATTCAGATATTTTTTAATAAACCATTACCACAATAGATGGCGGAAATATAACGCTGATCGCTTTGAAATGTTCTATGAGGATCCAGGTATTGTCAACGACAACGCCTATAATTTTCGGTGAGTATCGGACCGAAAACTTAATTTTTTGTGTTTTTTTCGAGTCGATCTATAGGCCACAATTGAAAGCCAAACATCACAACACAACCCACGGTGAAGGGAATCTGTACTGAATACTAGTAATATTTGTTGACATCTAGTGGGTCAAGAGGGTGAAAATATCGCGAAATAGTGTTTAAGCTCAGAATGTACAACAACACAAAATTCGATTTTGGTGGATGTTGGGTAGGGTATCATTTTGAGGGTCAAATTTTGACCCTCAGTGGGGGAGGTACCAGAAGGAGTGGGTCTCATCTTCCTACATAATCTAGGCTTGGTAAAGATAATAAGTTGTACAAAGATTTGTTAAAATTTGATATTATAACATTAATTTTTAGCATAATTTTGTCCATTTTGTGGGGCAGGTACCAGAAGGTGTGGACCGATATTATCTATCTTCGAACTTAAACGAAGTTTGGAAGAAATATTACGTTGTGTAAAGTTTGGATGAAATCGATTATTCTCTTCGAGAGTTATCGTACGCACCATTCAGACAGACGGACAACGGACGGACATGTGTAAATCGACTCAAAATTTTCTGAAATGCATGGGGTCTAAAACCTATATTTCGATGAGGTACATTTTCATCGTATCAACAGGAACGTGAACAAAGAGCCTAGTCCACTTTCAGTTAATTCAAGGAAAGGCAATGTGGCAGTTGTTGATGTTGTGGTGATATCTGATTTGTGTACTAAAAAATATGGAAAATAAGATCCTGAACCATTCAAAATGTTCCTGAATAAGATAGACTTTGGATTTTTAGAGATGTGCTAATATCTCGAATCTGAACTTATTTGAAATATATATGCGGTTTCTGTACTGGAATGAGGACTTCGTGTCCATTACAACGGTGCCCGGCTGGGGTTAATTGATTCAAATGCCCTTGAATAGGAAGTGCATATGTTTCCCAACTCTATTGGGAAATTGGGAATACTCTAGAACCGTATTCGTATTTAGAAAATGAACAATGGGTTCTAATTGGGTACCACATATTAGCCAATATCAGCCAAAAAGTATTAATATTGGTCAAATTTGTTGGGTGTCTACCCATATAACTATACCACACAAATCTCGATATTTTTGTATTTTGGATACACTTCGATTAAAACCCAAGGTTTATGCATTCTACATTATGTAGTTGAATTTGTATTATAAAGGAATTTTAAAAACAACGTAAACTTAATCATCGTATACAAAACTAAAATGAGTGGTTCGAAAATGGACTATATCGACCTTACGACTTTGACCTCTAAATTACAGTTCTTACAGTTACAGATCTACCACAACCACCTTACAAAGCGTTATAAATATATGTCGATTAAAAATGTAAACGTCGCAATTATTATTGCAATAACAAATCAAATACAAGCTACCCTTAAAACACTACTAGTGACTATTTTATTGTACTCAACTGTAAACGACACAGAAGACAATCAAAACAACTTCCGAAAAACAGCACCCCTATTAAGGATCATAAAGTAGGTAGTAGCAGTAAGTTCGAATGTACTTGGTTACTTTAGTGGATAGTAAGAATGCCACAAATCCATAACTTATATCCTCCCCCTTCCCCTTCGTACATTCTTCCTCAAACCAGCCATCCATCCATGCACTATTCCTCTCCTTCATTCATTCAATTCACTTTTGCTAATGTACTCTAATGATTGGCAATTACTACTATTTTATGTTGCACTTTTTGCAACTGCCATCCAATATTCATTTGTTCGGAATTCTGGTAACTGTTTTTCGTTTCACTCGTTTAACAAGAAGCGACAGAAGGCGGACAGACAGCCCGACATATGAGTGCACATTACAATTTTGTAATGAATGTATTTAAACATATAAATCTGTTATGGTTGGTACTTAGAACAATTTTATTAATATCCTTTTTGGACTATGGACGAGTGAGCTAACGAATATGACTACTGTGGGCCATGAGCCATGGACGAAGATGTTTGTTATTGTTCTTTGCCAGCAAGTGTGACAAAAACAATTATTAACAAATGTTTCAAAAAACGAACGAAATCGCTAATAGCTGAGATGCAATGAAAGGCAAATATAATAAGGACATGTGTATTTTAAGCAGGACAGGATAATCGTTTCTAATAGGTACTTACGGGAGAATGATTACATTTATAAAATAAAGACAACAACAAAGTGATAATGGACAATATGTATATCCTTTTCAGTAGTCAAATGAAAAATTACAAAATAAAAAATAACATTTCCTACTTAAAAATATTTTTAAATTAGCTGTCATTGCTCCTCCTCTTCCCCCACTCAGAAGAACCAACGAACTATGGAACATCAACATCATTAGCATTACTTATTGACACGCTGGTTGAGTGGAAAAAAGTGAAAATTAATTAACCATCTCAAGAGGATACAGTTAATTTTTCATTGATGACTCTCTCTGGTACTATGTATGTGCCTCAATGTATTCCTCACGGCGACAGGAATCTGTTCGTTATTGACGTAAAACCAACCATGTGTTACATGTTTCGTGTCGAACACTAAATGAACACTTGCATTTTCCCCAAAAACAACAACAAAAACATTGGTTGACATTTACAAACGATTATTGACTGGCAATTGCAATTCCAAATGATGACAATTTTTCGACTGCATTGTGGGTCCTCTAGTCCAGCACAACATGTGTTGCATACAGCCGGAGATCATTTTTTGTTGGTGTTTGATGTTGCCTTCCTTAAATTCTTAAGTAAGTGTTACTTGTTTACACATTTGTTCGCTGGTTAATGTTTTCTCAGGAATTTGTTTAACAATTAATCACAAAATCATTTGTCAATAGAAAATCTGACTACTGACGGCTGGGTGAAATGCATTTGGGAAATTGTGTGATCTATTTTTAAATATATTGTTACGTTCTTAGATTTTACTAAGTCCCGTGTAGACGTTGTTTTATTTCCCGATACAATTCGTACCAAATAAAACGCGGGTTCTTTCTGATTACGATTATTACAATGATTTTATTCACACAACTTTACTTTGCACTTTACTTTACACGACGGTTTCAATTCGCGATCTGATTCACAACTGACTCACTGCCTTTCCATTCCCTCTATTTATATGAGCCCTGCCTGTCGCTACAGAAGTTTCTAGACGATCTGGTAACACCTAGATCACGAACAATCTACCAATGCAACAAACACATTGAGTAACAATAACAACAACAAACTTACTGAGTGAACAATAACAACAACAAACTTGAGTAAACAAACTTACAATAACAACAACACATATACAGGCGAGGGAATAACAAAGAAAGAGGAATAACAACAACACATATACAGGCGAGGGAATAACAAAGAAAGAGGAATAACAACAACACATATACAGGCGAGGGAATAACAAAGAAAGAGGAATGACGTTTAACAAGAATTGTACGACAATAACAAAATAGAAAATGAAAGAGGAAATGGAAGGATGTAGAAAAATCTATGCAGTGGTTGTTGTTGTGAAGTTATTCAAATAAACTGCGTAGTAGAAATTTACGTTACAATTCAAATTCTTAAATTAACGGAATTCATCTAAATTAACTTAAATCTATAGTTATATTCGTAACATTGCCCCCCGCTTAAGCCTGTTCGTCCCGAATAGGCACAGTTCCCGTTCCGTAGGGGGCCAGCCGCTCCAAATGTACAACTTTCATCTTCGATCTGGGACTGTCACTCCTCTGGATGCGATAAACGACGTCATTTATTTTCGTGACAATCTTGTAGGGTCCTTCCCAGTGCGTCTGCAATTTGGGGCAAAGTCCTTTCTTTCGAACTTTGGAATATGCTCATCCCAGTCTCGTTGGCCACTGTCCACCACTTTCCGTAGATGTTCTTCAAGGGTGCGATTGAATCTTTCCACCATGCCATCTGATTGTGGATGTAGGGGCGTCGTTCTGGTTTTCTTAATTCCGTAGGAGTCACACATTTCCTTGAAGATCGCTGATTCAAAATTCCTACCTTGATCGGAATGAACCTCAGATGGAACACCATAGCGACAAATCCAATTTTTGCTGAACACATCCACAATTGTCCTGGCTTCTTGATTTGGGATAGCATAAACCTCCGGCCATTTACTGAAGTAATCCATGACCACTAAGACATACCGGTTCCCAGAGTCGCTTGTGGGGAACGGTCCAGCTACATCCATTGCGATTCTTTCAAAAGGGGCTCCTGAATTATACTGCTGCATGTAGCCTCGACTCTTCCGTGTTGGACCTTTAGCTTTTATGCACCTTTCACAATTGGCGATCCAGTCGGCAATGGATTTTTG
>NW_026876934.1:0-20594 GCF_032173495.1 Musca vetustissima | reverse complement strand
GTTTGAATTCATCTAACACCTTTAATTAACCTGCGATTCCTAATTTTAGAGTAATTCACACCAGCTGGTTTGCCGCTAGAATATCCATCTGGGTCTTTGTTCTCCATTTGCAGTTTACACAAGGTTAGCATCCTTGTATAAACTGCCTCATAGGTGCCCTTCAATTATGGATATTTTGAAAATTGTATACAAAGATGATTTTCGGTTCTTTAGATTCTAGGAAAAGGTAATATTAAAAGATTCTGAAATATCGTATTTCTTATGTGTTGTAGATAACACATAAAAATCCTCTTGAAAACCAGTAACGAAAGTAGTAAAGTCGGACTATATATATATATATATATATATATCCAATGTGGACTAGAAAAAACAACTCATGCCTTTCTGCAACCTATGCTAATTTTAATTTCATTCGGGCACATTTAGAGTCGTCTGCCCACCATGGGACACATACAACAAAACGCAATTCAAGTCTCAATTTGATACGTTGTGCCAAATTTCGTGCAAATCGAAGAATATATAGGGACTTTGGTGCACTATTTATATATAGGGACTTTGGGGCAACATTTACATAAAATCGGACGATAATATATATGGGAGCTATATCAAAATCTAAACCGATTTTCCGGAAACTCACCACTCATCATTATACCCTACACAACTATTTTGTCAGGGTATTATAGCTTTGTGCAGCCCCAAAAGTTTGTAACGCCGCGAAATATTGGTCCAAGAACCACCTTTAAGTATACCGATCGTCATATCTCGACTAGCTGAGTCGATCTAGACATGTGTGTCCGTCCGTCCGTCTGTCCATTATAATTTGTAAACACGATACAGGCCACAGTTATGGACCAATCTTTACGAAATTTTGCATGTAGGATGGGTACTGGCCAATGAAGACCCCTATTGTTTTTGGGAAAGATCGGTTAATATTTAGGGGATGAAATGGACCAAATACTAAATTTTTGTCGGTTTTTCTGGTCGCTCCAAAGGCCGCAATAATGGCTCGAACATCTTGAATTTTGCATGGAGAAGGGGATCGGGCCAAAGAATAAACATGCCTGTTTTGATAAAGATCGGTCAATATTTAGGGGGTCAAATTGACCCTGACTTTTGTGTGAAAAATTAGAAAATTTGTATTCTATAGCGTATATATTTACCCCTGAAGGACATAGACCCGAGAAGTTGATATTATATCCAAGAGGAGTGGTTGACCTTTAAATTAGTACCAATTATATTGTTGTATGTGCTCGGATATGGGAGTTACACCCAAATATTTACAGGTATCACCATACTGGAGGGCGGAAATATAGCGCTGATCGCTTTGAAATGTTCCATGATGATCAAGGTATGGTCAAGGACAACGCCTATAATTTTCGTTGATGATCAGATAATAATTTTGGAATGAAGTGGACCGAAGTCTTAATTTTTTGTAATATTTTCGAGTCGATCTAAAGACCACAAATGAAAGCCGAACATCACAACACAACCCACGGTGAAGGGAATCTGGACAATAGCTGTACTGAATACTCGAAATATTCGCAAAATATGTCAGTGTGAGGAAGAGGTGCTGTTTACCTCTAATCGGGCAAGAGGGTGCAAATATCACGAAATATTGCCCAGGCTCGGAATAAACATTCACAGAAAATTTGAGTTCCGTGGTAGTTGTGTAGGGTATCGTATGGTCGGCCCCGTCCGACTATACTGCTCCGCTCACTGGTTTTAAACTCATTTCAGTACACTATGCCAAATTTCGTGAAAATCGAAGGATATATGGGGACTTTGGAGCACTATTTACCTAAAATCACACACATCATTTTAGACCTAATTAATTACGCTATACCAAATTTGGTGCAAATCAAAATATATATAGAGAGTTTGGGGCACCATTTACATTAAATCGGACGATAATATATATGAGAGCTATATCTAAATCTGAACCGATTTTCACGAAACTTGGCAGACATCACTCAAGGTTCATTTCAGTACTTTATGCAAAATTTCGTGCAAATCGAAAGATATGTAGCGACTTTGGTGCACCCTTTACATAAAATCGGACGAAACTATATATAGGAGCTATATCTAAATTTGAATCGATTTTCACGAATCTTAGCACATATCATTCTAGACTTAATTCAGTACGCTATGCCAAATTTCGAGCAAATCGAAGGATAGGTAAGGACTTTGGTGCGCCATTTTCATAAAGTCGGACAAATATATATATGGGATCTATATCTAAATCTGAACCTATTTTCACGAAATCTAGCACACATAGTTATAAGCTTAATGCGGTACGTTATGCCAAATTTAGTGAAAATCGGTGGATATACAGGGACTTTGGTGCACTATTTAACTAAAATCGGACGAATATATATATGGGAGTTATATCTAAATCTGAACCGATTTTTCCCAATTTCAATGGGGTTCGTCCTTGGTCCAAATAAATGAGCTCTGCCAAACTTCATCCAATTCGAATCAAAAATGCGACCTGAACTTTGTTTACAATTTAACATGGACATACGGACAGACGGACGGACATGCCTAAATCGACTTAAAATGTGATTCTATGCATATTCTCAAAAGGAACCAGGGATCTATCTCGATTCCTTTTGCCTGTTACAAAAATATGCAGAAAGACATAATGCCCTGTACCACAGTGTGGTGAATGGTATAAAAATGGCTGTATAGGTCCACGTTTTTGATACACCCGTCCATGTAATAAAACATTAGAAGTAAAAAGAGAGAGTATAATACAGTTTATTCAGTGTAATGGGGTGCGCCAGCTCATATACAGATGGTCCTGAGAATTTACATGGGCTTATGTTTATTCTTTATAGGTTCAGCGATGAATATTCTATAACAATAAAAAGTGAACCACATACCTTGGTAAAAACTCCGATATACTTTAATGCACCCAAAAACTGAATAGTATTTGCTATAACCAACGATATATTTGTATTTGACAATGAATAATTCTATCTATCCATTTAGAATTCACTGACCTTTGGTTGATTGAATTGGTGTAAACCAACCTAATAAGCGGTAACACACAACAGCAATACAATAATACCAAACCACAATCCGTAGACACTTAAAGACGTCCTATACCAATATCTTCAGGGATTAAACCTACCTCAGTTATAGACTACCATCGTAGACGACAAATATCCTTGAGGATTTTATTTAAAAAAAAAAATCCACTTTCCCCCTTTGATAAAAACCTACACACACACAAATATTGGTTTAAGGTTTACTTCTATTTGTTTTATGTTTGCATTACCGATAATGATACATTTTTTTCACTGCGAGAAAAGGATATACAAATTCCTTGCCATCAATGAAGGTTTACACTTTAAGGACTTCTTTTTGTTGGACCCTACGAAAAAAATGAAAGAAAGTCTTCACAAAACCAATATCAAAGTCAACCAATATCATGGGTAAGGCCAGCAAAGGAATTCATAGAATTCACAGAAAATACACATGCTTACACGCATACATTTACACTTACTCATTTCACCCACTTTCTGTGTGGGTGTCTCACAAAAGCTTCTTCGTTTTGGTGTACACCTTTGGTACAAATGAAACCTCTCAACTGAATAAAATCGAAGAAGCAAAAAAGGATTCAGGATGTTATTTGTTCCTTAAATTGTCTAACATTGCTTTGCGTTAGACTAGAACAGACCAATCCTTTTTTTCGGCTCTTATCCTTTATAAACATATTGGGTTAGGTATGTGTAAACAATACAAAGAAATAGTTTGTCATAGCGATGATGTGTCCTTTCGAAAGCATGGCGATGATAAAAGAATTGAAAGCAGAAATTGTTTATAGAAATAGGAAATACAAAAGTATTTTTATTTTTTATTGAATGGGGCCGAAAGGAAACATTCATTTAATGCTTGAATAGCAACGGATGAAGTTCAAATATTTAGCCAGCAATAATGAAATTTAATTTTTTTAGGTATTCCATCGATATTGTAGATGGATATTATGTACGATAGCATTTAAAATGTAGAGTGTAACTGAAAATGTCAAAGTAAGCTTTACATTAATTCTACAGCAAAACTAAGTAAAATAGCGGTATTTTTCCGAAAAAGCTCTATTATCTATTGGCAACCAGAATAATGAGTTCAATAAGTTCTATGCCAACGAACTGAAGCAGGCAGCCTTTATAAACGAGCAGGGAGTCTTTCTAGACTAGCTGAGGCAGGGACTCCTTCCAGGTGAGCTGAAGCGAGCCTTCTAGACGAACTTAGGGGGTCTTCTAGGAGAGCTGAAGGGAGTCTTTATAGACGAGCTGAAGCAGGGAGTCTTTCATAGACGAGCTGAAGCAGGCAGTCTTTATAGACGAGCTGAAGCAGGCAGTCTTTATAGACGAGCTGAAGCAGGCAGTCTTTATAGACGAGCTGAAGCAGGCAGTCTATATAGACGACCTGAAGCAGGAAGTCTTTACAGACGAGCTGAAGCAGGGAGTCTTTCATAGACGAGCTGTAGCAGGGTGTCTTTCATAGACGAGCTGTAGCAGGGTGTCTTTGTAGACGAGCTGTAGCAGGGAGTCTTTATAGACGAGCTGTAGCAGGGAGTCTTTGTAGACGAGCTGTAGCAGGGAGTCTTTGTGGACGAGCTGAATGGAGTCTTTATGGACGAGCTGAAGCGAGTCTTTATGGACGAGCTGAAGGGAGTCTTTATGGACGAGCTGAAGGGAGTCTTTATAGACGAGCTATAGCAGGGAGTCTTAATAGACGAGCTGTAGCAGGGAGTCTTAATAGACGAGCTGTAGCAGGGAGTCTTTATAGACGAGCTGAAGCAGGGAGTCTTTATAGACGAGCTGAAGCAGGGAGTCTTTATAGACGAGCTGAAGCAGGGAGTCTTTATAGACGAGCTGAAGCAGGGTTTCATAGACGAGCTGAAGCAGGAAGTCTTTATAGACGAGCTGAAGCAGGGAGTCTTTATAGACGAGCTGAAGCAGGGAGTCTTTATAGACGAGCTGAAGCAGGGAGTCTTTATAGACGAGCTGAAGCAGGGAGTCTTTATAGACGAGCTGAAGCAGAGAGTCTTTATAGACGAGCTGAAGCAGGGAGTCTTTATAGACGAGCTGAAGGGAGTCTTTTTGGACGATCTGAAGCGAGTCTTTATAGACGAGCTGAAGGGAGTCTTTATAGACGGGCTGAAAGGAGTCTTTATGGACGATCTGAAGGGAGTCTTTATGGACGATCTGAAGCAGGGACTCTTTATAGACGAGCTGCAGCAGGGAGTCTTTATAGACGAGCTGAACGTGCAAAAAAGTATTTGTAGTTTTTTTTTAGATCCGAAGGTATTTTTAGCTCATCTATAAAAACTCCATTTAACGATTAAGATGTTCTGCAGGGAGTCTTTAGAAATCAGCTGAAGCAGGGTGTCTTGAAAGACGTACCAAATCCGGGAGATTTTTTTAGTCGAACAGTAGTAGAGAGACAATAAAGATCACCTGAAGGCTGCCGATTTTTCTATAGACGATCGGAGGATAGTTTTATAGAGAGACTGAAGTCCTGATCACATTTATGATTCGAAGGATGTTAAATTGGACACAGCTGCTTTATTTGGTTGGTTTAATTGGTTCAGATTTAGATAAATGTCCCTTATATATATTTGTCCGATCACAAAATACCCAATGTTTCACCAAATACCCAATGGTTATCACCAAAGAAGCTACGTTCGTTAGATTATTCCTATTTGTTGCCTAACGTTTCTCCGAAGTCGAATTGAGACTACAATGGCATGTTGTGTGCTAAAATAGGATTGCATAGTGTTCCAGACTTTAACAGCTCGTTTCTGGGTTAGAATACAAGCGGAAGAAAAAATTATTTCAAAGCCGTTTATTAGAATTCTAATAAACAACCTCTGATTTAACGTCAACACATGAATATAACACAACATAGGAATGACGGGAAATATTGTCACCTAGAGGAAAATGACAACACTTTACAAGCAAAACCCCAACATCTACACAAAATTCAATGAGGCGTTGTTTCTAGGCAACGATAGATCACCTATGACAGGTTGCAGCAGACTAAACATCTACTTAGCTGAAATCAAAACAATGACGAACGGAAAAGAAACAAGTGTTAATGAAGTAAGATGGTGATTTTTCGTGGAAACCCTATCCTCACAAGAGTAACAACAGATGACCCTTTAGATAATGTTATGCTTCTGTTAATGTTCTATAGTAATTGGCTTCGATATGGTTCAACCCTTCTTAGGCAGATGAATCACATGCATTTGTAAAACTACTGATCTCCTTCTACTGTGTTACTTTGTGGGACTGAAAAATATTTGGAGGGCTTGTTTTATTTGATAAAAAATGATTGTTGTTGTTTCAATGTTCCATCATTAAATAAAAAAGTATCCAAACATGTTTCACAGATAATTAATTTTGCATCAATTCTTTTGTAATAGTATTGTTCGTTATTTTGCAATATATACCCTATTTACTTTATCCTCACCTTTATCTCGGTGTGCAAGGACAAATAGTTACTTTGCCTTTGGTCTACACAAGATCACACATGTGGAATAAGTGGGAAATGCTTAATATTTCATTTCATTGCTCAAATAGCAAAGATATTCTGTTTTTTTTTCTTTTTCTCTCATCGTCTTCTTCTATTTTGGTCTTGGTTGTTGTTCGTGTAACATACATCCATCCATCCAACCAGCTATCCATCTATATATGCAACATTCACTAAGGATTTGTCTCATGCCCTGTTATACATTTTTCATTTCTTGTTCATTGTTGTTGCTGCGCTGCTGTTTCGGTTTATTTTTCTTCTTCTCCTTCTTTTTTGTCTTGTTTTGCCATTGCATATTCGAAATAATGTGAATGTTGGGCCTTCCACTGGCTGTTTTTGTTTCTTGTGGACCAATGAATGTATTTATACCCTTCACCACACTGTGGTACAGGGTATTATGTCTTTGTGCATATGTTTGTAACAGGCAAAAATAATCGAGATAGACCCATGGTTCCTTTTGAGAATATGCATAGAATCACTTTCTGAGTCAATTTAAGCATGTCCGTCCGTCCGTCTGTCCGTCTGTCCGTCTGTAGATGTTAAATTGTAAACAAAGTACAGGTCGCATTTATGATCCGAATTGGATGAAATTTGGCACAGCTCATTTGTTTGGCCCAAGGACGAACCCTATTGAAATTGGGAAAAATCGGTTCAGATTTAGATATAGCTCCCATATATATATTTAACCGATTTAATGTAAACGGTCCCTATATATCTTTCGATTTGCACGAAAATTGGCACAGCGTAATGAATTAAGTCTAGAATGATGTGTGCAAAATTTCATAAAAATCGGTTCAGATTTAGATATAGCTCCCATATATATCTTCGTCCGATTTAAGGTAAATTGTGTACCAAAGCCCCTATATATCTTTCGATTTGCACGAAATTTGGCACAGCGTAATGAATAAGGTCTAGAATGATGTATGCCAAGTTTCATGAAAATCGGTTCAGATTTAGATATAGCTCCCATATATATCTTCGTCCGATTTAAGGTAAATTGTGTACCAAAGCCCCTATATATCTTTCGATTTGCACGAAATTTGGCACAGCGTAATGAATTAGGTCTAGAATGATGTGTGCAAAATTTCATAAAAATCGGTTCAGATTTAGATATAGCTCCTATATATATCTTCGTCCGATTTAAGGTAAATTGTGTACCAAAGTCCCTATATATCTTTCGATTTGCACGAAATTTGGCACAGCGTAATGAATAAGGTCCAGAATGATGTATGCCAAGTTTCGTGAAAATCGGTTCAGATTTAGATATAGCTCCCATATATAGTTTCGTCCGATTTCATGTAAATTGTGTACCAAAGCCCCTATATATCTTTCGATTCGCACGAAATTTGGCACAGCGTAATGAATAAGGTCTAGAATGATGTATGCCAAGTTTCGTGAAAATCGGTTCAGATATAGATATAGCTCCCATATATATCTTCGTCCGATTTAAGGTAAATTGTGTACCAAAGTCCCTATATATCTTTCGATTTACACGAAATTTGGCACAGCGTAATGAATAAGGTCTAGAATGATGTGTGCCATGTTTCGTGAAAATCGGTTCAGATTTAGATATAGCTCCCATATATAGCTCCGCCCGATTTAGGTAAATAGTCCACTAAAGTCCCTGGAAATCTTTTGGTATAGCGTACTGAATTAAGTCTAGAATGATGTGTGCAAAGTTTCATGACAATCGGTTCAGATTTAGATATAGCTCCCATATATATTTTCTTCCGATTTAAGGTAATTGGTGTACCAAAGACCCTATATATCTTTCGATTTGCACGATTTTTGGCATAGCGTACTGAATTAAGTCTAGAATGATGTGGCAAAGTTTCGTGAAAATCGGTTCAGATTTAGATATAGCTCCCATATATATATTGGTCCGATTTAATGTAAATGGGCCACCAAAGTCCCCATATATCTTTCGATTTGCATGAAATTTGGCACAGCGTAATGAATTGGGTCTAGAATGATGTGTGCTAAGTTTCCTGAAAATCGGTTTCGATTTAGATATAGCTTCTATATCTGACCAAATGAAAAATTTAGTATCGGTTGCAGAATGACATGTTTATGGATCCAATTTCATTTTACTGGTCCCTTCAAAATGCGACGTCTGTTAGGATTCATCTGTTGAATATACCCAAAGTGGTGAAGGGTATCATATAGTCGGCCCCGTCCGACTTTACTACTTTCCTTACTGGTTTTTAAGTATGACTGTGTTTGTATGTGTGCGACTGCTGAAGAATGTCTATTTGTTGCTGTTGTTGTTTTTTGTACATCCTTTGGCTCCAAAGGATTTCACATTGAGTTTTGGCGCTCGAATGTTATGTCATTTGTTTTTCTTTTTTGCCGAGTCGTTGCTATTCGTTGTTGTTCTTTAACTCTGTTTATGTGTTATTTGGGGATTTGTGTAAGGTGATCCATATGAAGAAGAATGCAAAGACTCTTCGGTATGAAAGTGATGAGGTTGATTTTTTGTTGTTTTTCTTTTTTTGTTGTATTGCATTGCATGCCATCAAATCTGATGTATAGTGGGGTGTAATGGAGAATGTTAGTTTTCCCTCCGATATATGATTCCGGAATTTTTGTCTCAACAATCACGATACCCTGGCCTTTAACTTGCATATAAAGACTCCACATGTCTACTTGTAAATAAGGGTTTTATTTGGATTTCAACTAGTCTATAAATATTCTGGTGGTACTGAAATCGGGATATTCTTTTTTCTGACCTTCAGCTCGCCCAAAAAAAAACTCCTGGATTTGATTATACTTATTAAGTTCTCATGGACAATATCTTGGCAATAAAAACTCAATAGACCTCTGCTTATTTATAACCAGTAAGGAAAGTAGTAAAGTCGGACTGGGCCGACTATATGATACCCTTCACCACATTGGGTACATATGTATCCGAAAAGACGTCGCCTTTTTGAAGGAATTTTGACATGAAATTGAACGAACTTAAATATGTGATTTTTATATCTTTCTGGAACCTATGCTTAATTTCATTTCATTTGGGCAAGTTTAGAGTCTGTCGTGGGACAGATTTGTGTAAATCGATTTAAAGAAAACTTGACACACGCTATTCGATATGCTGCACTGTATACAATTTAATCTCAATAAATATGGAAGCTACGAGATATCTATATCTGAACCGATTTGAAGCAAACTTGTCAGAGATTAATTTATACTAATTCCAATACGTTGTGTCAATCGGCCTAGCTGTGGATCTTTAGTGCACAATTTCCTTAAAATCGGACGAAAATATATATAGGAGGTGTACACATCATTCCAGACTTAATTAAATACTCTATGCCAAAATTCGTGCAAATCGAATGATTTTCAAAGACTTTGAAGCACCATTTACCTAAAATCGGACGAAAATATATATATATGGAAGGTATATCTAAATCTGAACCGATTTTCACGAAACTTAGCACACATCATTCTAGACTTAATTTAGAACGCTATACCAAAATTCATGCCAAACAAAAGATTAGCAGGGACTTTGGTGTACCATTTACCTAAAATCGGACGAAAATATATATGGAAGCTATATCTAAATCTGCACCGATTTTCACGAAACTTAGCACACATCATTCTAGACTTAATTTAGTACGCTATGCCAAAATTCGTGCAAATCGAACGATTTTCAGACACTTTCGTGCACCATTTACCGAAAATCGGGCGAAAATATATATGGGAGCTATATCTAAATCTGAACCGATTTTAACGAAACTTTGCACACATCATTCCAGACCTTATTCAGTAAGCTATACCAAATTTCGTACAAATCGAAATATATATAGGGACTTTGGTATACCATTTACCTTTAATCGGACGAAAATATATATGGGAGCTATATCTAAATCTGAACCGATTTTAACGAAACTTGGCACACATCATTCTAGACCAAATTCAGTAGGCTGTACCAAATTTCGTGCAAATCGAAAGATTTTTAGGGACTTTTGTACCTCATTTACCTTAAATCGGACTAAAATATATATGGGAGCTATATGTCTAAATCTGCACCGATTTTTCCCAATTTCAATAGGGTTTGTCCTTGGGCCAAACAAATGAGCTGTGCCAAATTTCATCAAATTCGGATCATAAATGCGACCTGTACTTTGTTTACAATTTAACATGGACAGACGGACGGACGGACATGCATAAATCGACTCAGAAAGTGATTCTATGCATATTCTCAAAAGGAACCATGGGTCTATCTCCATTATTTTTGCCTGTTACAAACATATGCACAGAGACATAATACCCTGTACCACAGTGTGGTGAAGGGTACAACAATTGTCTGCGCTTCATTTCGTCTATATATCCCTTCGTAAACTTCGTCAACATAAACTCCTTGAGGTCTAAGTGGGTCTGTTAGAATTTTTTTCGATAAAAAAATTAGTTAGAAAACAAGACAAGATGAATATACTTCTCAGTGCCGTGCGGATTTTTTCTGTGGAAAAATTCTTATCAGACTATTGAGGGATGTTCTACATAGAAATAAATCTTAATATTTTGATATCATTAAAAATTCGTCACCTCATTTGAATCTGCTCGGATTATTTTTTTGGAGCCTGGCATACATCTATGCAAACCATGTTTTGACATAGCCCTAATTTGAAAGTTCAACACAATATTTGGTGTTTTGAAGGTATTATCCGCACATTCCAATCCAAGAGACTGTAATTTGGCATTCTTGACTATTAGAGGGAGAAATTGTTTCAGACAGACCCAATATTCCACGACACATTTTCGGCATTTTGTAGAGTTTATCCCACACGGAAGGGACTGGTACTCAGGGTTACTGATGAAAGGATTGTTTCGATATAGGTCCTATTTCCGAAGCGTTTTCCAATATAAGTGGCTATTATTCGGCATACCAATTATTTGGAAGGTGAAAAATGGTTTATCAGAAAGTGTCGATATAGTTCCAAGATTTGGTAAATCACCCATTTTTACGGGTATACTGTCCCTGAAGTAGTTGTGATTTTGCATTCTGGGTTCTTGAATGAAAACAAGCATTTTTTGACATCTATACATCTATATCTATACAGGTCTATATTTTGGCATAGATGCTACATATCATCAGCTCGTCTATAAAGATTCCCTGCTGCAGCTCGTCTATAAAGACTTCCTGCTTCAGCTCGTCTATGAAAGACTTCCTGCTTCAGGCCGTCTATGAAAGACTCCCTGCTTCAGCTCGTCTATGAAAGACTTCCTGCTTCAGCTCGTCTATGAAAGACTTCCTGCTTCAGCTCGTCTATGAAAGACTCCCTGCTTCAGCTCGTCTATGAAAGACTCCCTGCTTCAGCTCGTCTATGAAAGGCTCCATGCTTCAGCTCGTCTATAAAGACTCCCAGCTTCAGCTCGTCTTCAAAACTACATGCTTCAGCTCGTCTATAAAGACTCCCTGCTTTAGCTCGTCTATAAAGTTTCCCTGCTTCAGCTCGTCTATGAAAGACTCCCTGCTTCAGTTCGTCTATGAAAGACTTCCTGCTTCAGCTCGTCTATAAAGACTTCCTGCTTCAGCTCGTCTATGAAAGACTCCCTGCTTCAGCTCGTCTATGAAAGACTTCCTGCTTCAGCTCGTCTATGAAAGACTCCCTGCTTCAGCTCGTCTATAAATATTCCCTGCTTCAGCTCGTCTATAAAAACTCCTTTCAATTCACCTGTAGGATTCCCTGAACTTTAACAGAATCTTCTTCTCTCTTTCTTTAGCAATACCCGAATTTCAGATTTTTTATTTACAGCCTGTTTTTGTAAAATTCCAAACGAACGAATTCGAGTGACATACGACCAAACCTTTATTTATGTTTATAAAGGTATTCTGATTCAAAACAAAAATAAATGACATATTTTTCAAAACCAAGGAGTTTGGTCGTAAGTCACTCGAATTCGAATTTTACAAAAACAGGCTGTTAATTCCATTTCAAAATCATCGTCCTGTTTTTGATGAAGTGTATATACGAATATACGTACACACCCGAACTGTCACACAGCACTTTTGTGACATAGACAAATTATAGACTTTGATATATTATTGTATGGTAGTAGTGCTTGTCATTGTCGTCCTTGCACTCGTTCTCATATCCTTCGAATTTGTAGCCATAATCATTGTTTTTTTTCTGTTCGTTCGCCTGTTTGTTTTTTTTTTTGGGTTGGCTCTTAAGTTAAATCTTAGATTTGTGTTGTTGTTGATAGCACAGTTGTAGTGGTTGCTGTTTGGTTTGTTCGTTCGTCTTGTGATTGAAATCCTATTTTCACGAGAAGTTTTTGCAGCTTCCACTACAGGGAATTGTCATTACTTTTTTGATGTGCTGCTGCTGTGTGTGTGAGTGAGTGTATGGATGTGGATTTTGAAGTCATTTCTTTAAATTTTTCAAATGTCATTTCATCAAGAGTGTCTTATCGAGATATACGAATTGTTATTAAATATGTCAAGCGACATATATACACGTGCTGTTTGTAAAAAACGCAATTCTTTAAATACTAATAACTTCTTATTCTTTTGTTCTTAACAACACTAAAAATGACAATTCAATTTTTTCTAATGACATCCTTAAAATGAACTTTACTCTCTCTCAAGTGACTTGTGTTTTTTTCCGAAGAGTAAAATAAAATCAATATTTTTTTCATTGTTTGATGATAATAAAATATTCAAGTGGCATTTTATTTTCTCTTATGTCAAATTTATTAGAAAAAAACTTGAATACCTGTCCTCCAATCAAGGGACATGACTAATGAACCCTTGTCAATAGTTCAATGATTGCCATTGTTTCAATGGAATTTTGTCTGATTTAATTTACAAATATTTACTTTTCAATCACTGCATCAATTAAAGAACAATTCATGAAGGTGTAGAATTTTTTATACACCATCAGAATGTTCCATGAATTTGTTGAATATGAATGAACAAAACGATTTGGTTATTGTGGGAAAAACTGTTGTAAGATCTTCAGGGTAATTAGCAGGTGGCAAGAGAAATGAAGACAAATGTTTTAGACGGAATATATTCATACTTTTCTAATGAGGGATTTTACCTCATAAAATCCCAAGATATAGATATTGAAATCTTTGGTAGAAAAGTAATAATTACAATTAATTAGACTAGATTAGTATTGGGTTGAACCTATACGCGGAGCTATATAAAAAATAGTTTAGAGAGCAAATTTAGATCGTCTACAAATACTTCTAGACAAGCAGCAGCTTTATAAAGACCCACCTGCACCACGTCTAAAAGAAAATCGTCGTTATTATAATCTTCATCATAGAATGAAGTGTTTTGCAACACATAGAAGACCTCCTAAAGTAAATATATTCTTGGCCAGGGTGGAATTTCATGTTAATTTATCGAAATACTGCGATATAGTATAATAAAGGTAGATGCTCAAATCTGATGATTTAAGAACCAATTTTAAATTATATACTTATTTCTAAATCGACCTCAAATCTATTTTCAACGCATTTAGTCCATTGCAATGGCAAATGTTTTTGATCGCATCATTAGCCTTAAATGTAAAGGACATAAAAATTAAATTTTCAAATGTCGGACGGGGCCGGCTATATGTTATCCTTCACCACTATGGATACATACAAGAGATGCTAAAATATACAATATCCTGTAGGTAGAACAGCCATATAACCATTAGAGGACCATTGGAAAGAAATTAGGCGAAACAAAATGTGTGCTCTACATAAATATATGAACCAATTAAAAAAAAACCATACAGACACCATTCTGAAATCTATGAAAAATTCCATGTCAATCGTAGAGACTTGGATTCTTTAATGTACCAAATTAGCAAAATTATGTATGTAAATTTGGACCTAATTGAGCAACCGTGGCATATACCATTTAGAATGCTACAGCACAGTGCGCTGTCCACGATCGATACACCATTTACATAAAATCAGACGGAAATAAATTGGCTACATGTAAATCTGAACTTCCAACAATACTTCGTACACATCAATATGAACCTATTTCAATACGTTTTGCAAAATTGTGTATCAATCAGACAAACCTTGAGATTTTTGCACCATTTACCTAAATGATTTTCACAAAATTTCGTACGCATCAATATAGACCTAATTCAGTAGGCTGTACAAAATATTGTTTCAATCGAACAAATATTGGGTGTTTATATATGGGAGCTATATCGAAATCTGAACCGATTTTCATAAAATCACGTTCCTAAGTTTCAAAATTTGATATGAAAATATATATGGGATTTAATATATTTTCATCCGATTTATGTAAATGATGCACTAAACTCCAAGTTTTGTCCGATTAAGACGAGCCTAGAGTGATGTTTGTCAAGTTTCGTGAAAATTGGTCCAGATTTTGATATAGCTCCCATATATAGTTTCGTCCGATTTTATGTAAATGGTGCACCAAAGGACCTATATATCTTTCGATTTCCACGAAATTTGGCATTACGTACTGAATTGAGCCTAGAGTGACGTCTGCCAAGTTTCGTGAAAATTGGTCCAGATTTAGATATAGCTCCCATATATAGTTTCGTCCGATTTTATGTAAATGATGCATCAAAGTCCCTATTAATCTTTCGATTTGCACGAAATTTGGCATAGCGTACCGAATTAAGCCTAGAGTGTTGTCTGCCAAGTTTCGTGAAAATCGGTCCAGATTTAGGTATAGCTCCCATATATAGTTTCGTACGATTTTATGTAAATGATGCACCAAAGTCCCTATTAATCTTTCGATTTCCACGAAATTTGGCATGACGTACTGAATTGAGACTAGAGTGGTGTTTTCCAAGTTACGTGAAAATTGGTCCAGATTTAGATATAGCTCCCTTATATATTATCGATTGATTTTACATAATTGACGCACCAAGGAACCAATATATGGCTGATAGGAACAAAACGTACTGAAATTAGTATAACCTAACCTGTGACAAGTGACAAGAAATCGGTTCATATTTGGATATAGTAAATGGTGCATTAAACTCTTCATGTTTTTCAGATTGACATCAAATTTTGCACATCGTACAAAATTTAGCATAGAATAGCGTAACAAACGAATGACATGTTTATTAATTGATCTTAGCCGATTCACATTTAGATAAGTATTACATATTTTCGTTCATCCAATTTTATGTTAATGGTCCTGCTTAATATACCCATAGTGGTGAAGGGTATCATATAGTCGGTCCCGTCCGACTTTACTACTTTCCTTACTGGTTTGTAAGTAAAAAAAGTATTTCTTTCGAAGACGGGCATGGTTGTCGATCACTGGAACATCCGAATTTTGGAATTTCCAACACAATTAGAAAGACTTGTTCTGGTATGAACTAGTATTATTGACTTCGATAAAAAAAACGCAAAAAACGTTCTAGACTTAATTCAGTACGCTATGCCAAATTTCGTGCATATCGAAGGATACATAGGGACTTTGGTGCACTATTTACCTTAAATCGGACTAAAATATATATGGCAGCTATATATAGTAATTAGAGCAGAATTGTCACACCAATCTAACAATCCATGGCCAAATATTACAATAAAAAAAGTAGGAGTCCTCTTTAGTCTCATCTAAATGAACAAATTTCGTGGCCTGTAATTTGTTTAAAAATTATAATGAACCGACGGAACACATCATAGTTGTGTAGGGTATAATTATCAATCATGTTGTCCCCTCATAAGAGCACAACCGATTTTTCGGTATTTTGAGAATGTTGGACGCAAATTCTTTTCTCGAAATAGGCCATATATAGGCTATTTTTGGGTCAAGTTCCAAAATTACTAATTCCTTTACATGGCTATAGCTCCCATTTACAACTTCCTAAATTCAATGCGTATAAATTACAATGAATATCCAGAAGCCATTGGACACACAGTCTATGTAGTCTATCAATCAGAAGACCAACATTTCATAGCCCAACATTTTCTTGAGCCCCAACAAATTTATGATACTCCTATGAAATAGGAGTATTTATACATTTGGGTCTTCGCCGTTTAAACCATTACTCAAACTACTCGTTTCCAAAAAAAAAAAAAAAATCACATACATTTTTGTAAATCTGTTTATAATTGAAAAAGTTTTATTGTCTCGTTGAAAAATGTTTTCTTGTAACGAAAGAAAAAATAACAAACAACAACAACAACAAATAAAAAACGGAAGAATTTTACATTTTCTGAATAGTTCGGATAAGTGAACGTCATAGCTTTTTATCGGAAATGTTGTTTCAGCTGTTGTTGCAGTTATTTCTCGTCTTGTTTTTTTATCATCTTCTCCTGTTTCATTTTACTTAAAACAAAACAAACTGTTGATAAGTATTAAAATGTGTTGTTCTTTATGCTTGCTGGGAAGTTAAAAGAAAAAAAAAATAAATCTTAAATGAAGTTAAATGGAATGAAAAAAGAAAATCTTGAACATTTTTAAGGAATTTCACCTGCCAGTTACAATGTAACTTATAAAGGAGATCTTAGTTTATGGATATTTTTGTATTTTAGGCTTCGAAATTCAGCTCTGCTTTTAAAAAATTTAAATTCTCTCCAAATTGGTTATGTTACAAACATTTCTTCAAACTACCCAAATTCGTGTAAATGAATAAAAAGCAAACGAATTTTATTTTTCTTTTTTTTTAGCATACACTACCATTTTTTATTTCGAAACACCACCATTAACACATTTAGGTCCTTGTAACGACATTAACTTTTAATGTTTCAAAAATAATAATTTTCGTACTTTATTCCGGGCTGTGTGAATAACCCAAGAGAAGCAACTAATTCAAACTCATTAACGTCAATGTGTTGCTTATTTTTACTCCAACTACAGCAAACGACATGCTGACAAGTCGACATACATAGCGATGCACAGTGACGTCCGAGTGTATAAATGATGGTGTCTAAATTAAATATTAGTAATATATCTACTCAACTATATCAGCTATAGTTTTAGTCTCATTGAATCAATCAAACTAAAAGCCGGAAATTTAAACTTTAGCCAGTAAACATTGTGCCGAGCATAAAAAATACCTAAAACCAGTTTGGACATTTACATAGGGGTTATGTCATTGTAAGCAGTGGCCCAATAAGTGTTTTATCTTCTGCGAAAACGAATTACCCAAATACAGTACTTGGTTTGGCAAAATACCAAAAAAATGTCAAAGCATATACCAATATTGATAACATACCTCAAGTAAGTTTTTTCACCCTTCAAGAATCCGCTAAGGCTTACATACATAGCTGGCTTATAACAGAACGGTTGTTCCATAATCCGAGCATAAACAAATTTCCAAGTGCGTAGGTCTTGTGCGCATCTCATCAAATTTGAAAGACCATTTTCCGAGATGTTGGAAGATGTCATCCCCTTTCACAACATGGCCTAGCCAACGTAGTCGCAGCAGATCGATACGTCTGACTATGTCGATGTCCGAGAATTTATGGTCTAGCTCATGGCGATATTCACCATCGACGCAGATCGGCCCATATATCTTCCGGAGAATTTTTTTCTCAAACAAATATTCGACGGCGATATTCTCCATTAACGCAGATTGGCCCATAGATTTTTCGGAGCATTTTTCTCTCAAACACTCCAAGAGCTCCCTTATCTGATTCCATAAGTACACAAGCTTCAGATCCATATAACAGCGCGGGAAGTATCAGCGTCTTGTAGAGTGTGAGTTTGGTCTGGAGGGTGGTGGTCTTCTTTCTAAACTGCTTACTTAGACCGTAGTAGCATCTGTTGGTCAACACTATCCATCTCCGAATTTCAAAAATGATGTCATTAGTTGTATTTATGGCGGTACCAAGGAATTTAAAATCTTTTACTACCATGAAGTGTACTGAACGCCTTGCGCGTTGATACCATCAGCTTGGTCTTCACACCATTTACAGCCAGTCCTACTTTGGCGGACCTTCTCAATTTGCTGTTACCGCACTTTGGTGTACTGAGTGACATTTCTCTTCACATTTGCATCTCGTATAACCTTTTCCAGCAGATGCTAAAAAGGTCGCACTACAAACCGTCACCTTGTCTGAATCCTCGTTCTGTGTTGAATGGCTCCGATAGGTCCTTTCCGACTTTAACTGCTGATCTTGTGGCAGTTAAAGTTATCCTGCATAGCCGTATTAATTTTGCAGGAATGCCGAACGTAAACCCCTCTGAAGGGATAGGGCTTTATAGTCGACGACTAGATGGAATGTGTTGATGTGTTTTTCGTGGGTATTTTCAAGGTTCTGGCGCTGAGTGAAAATATGGTCAATGGTAGATTTGCCTGGCCTGACGACGCATTACTATGGGTCAATAATATCACACTGAATAACACACTTTATGCGATGGGAAGGAGAATTATTCCTCTATAGTTGGCACATAGCGGCTTGTGTCCATTTTTGTGCACGGGACATAGGATGCTAAGCCAAATGGTACTTATCAGCTGGTGTACGCTCCTGACCAGCATCTGGCCACCAGTCTTGAATAGTTCGGCTAGTAATCCATCGGCACCTGTTGCTTTATTGTTCTTCAGCCGATTAATTGCTACTCTGACCTCATATTGACTGGGTGGTATCACGCTATACCGTTATTATACCCTTCACCACATTGTGGTACAGGTTATTATGTTTTTATGCATGTGCTTGTAACAGGCAATAGGAAACGAGATAGACACATGGTTCCTTTTGAAAATATGTATAGAATCACTTTCTAAGTCGATTTATGAATGTCCGTCCGTCTGTCCATATTAAATTATAAACAAAGTACAGGTCGCATTTATGATTCAAATTGGATGAAATTTGGCACTGTTCATTTATTTGGCCCAAGGACGGACCCTATTGAAATTGGGGACAATCGGTTCAGATTTAGATATAGCTCCCATATATATTTTCGTCCGATTTAAGGTAAATGGTGCACCAAAGTCCCTATATATCTTTCGATTTGCACGAAATTTGTCGCAGCGTACTGAATTGAGTCTAGAATGATGTGTGCTATGTTTCGTGAAAATCGAAGTGTTGTGTAAATATAGATCCCATATATACTTTCGTACTGTTTTAGGTAAATAGTGAACCAAAGTCCTTATTTGGACGAAATTTGGCATCGCGTACTGAATTAAGTCTCGAACGATGAGCGTTAAATTTCGTGAAAATTGGTTCAGATTTAAATATAGCTCTCATATATATTTTTGTCCGATTTTTGGTAAACATAATACCCTGTGGTACCCTGTGGTACAGGGTATTATGTCTTTGTGCATAAGTTTGTAACAGGAAAAAGGAATATGCATAGAATCACTTTCTAAGTCGACTCATGCATGTCCGTCCGTCTGTCTGTCTGTCCATGTTAAATTGTAAACAAAGTACAGGTCGCATTTATGATCCGAATTGGATGAAATTTGGTATAGGTCACTTATTCGGCCCAAGGACGAACTCTATTGAAATTGTGAAAAATCGGTTTAGATTTAGATATAGCTCCCATATATATATTTAACCGATTTAATGTAAACGGTCCCTATATATCTTTCGATTTGCACGAAATTTGGTACAGCCTAATCATTTAGGTGTAGAATGATGTATGCCAAGTTTCGAGAAAATCGGTCCAGATTTCTATATAACTCCCACATATAGTTTCGTCCGATTTCATGTAAATGGTGCATCAAAGTCGCTATATATCTTTCGATTTGCACGAAATTTTGCATAACGTACTGAATTGAGCCTAGAGTGATGTCTGCCTTGTTTCGTGAAAATCGGTCCAGATTTAGAAATATCTCCCTTTTATTATAGATTGATTTTAAGTAATTGACGCACCAAGGAACCAATAGGCTGATAGGAACAAAACGTTCTGAAATTAGTATAACCTAAACTGTGACAAGTTTGTTTGAAATCGCGTAATATTTGCATAGAGCTTCCATATATATTTTCGCCCGATTTCAAGTAAATTGGGCATCAAACTCCTCAAGTTAGTCAGATTGACATCAAATTTTGCACAACGTACAAAAATGAGCATTGAATTGCGTAGTTGCGTTTTCTAGAAGTACAGTCATAGCCCAACGGATGGCCTATAATATATATATGTATATGTATATATATTTGTT
>NW_026876933.1:0-20510 GCF_032173495.1 Musca vetustissima | reverse complement strand
TATATAAAATAAAGACATCTAATAACAAGTAAAAACGTAGTTAAGATGGACTGGGCCAAACTGTTATTAATTAATATTAATTATTCCTTAATCCTTCGTTAACAATCCCATTTTCTTTACCAAACATCCAATCAAATCTCTATCTTATCTTATAAATTGTTACAAAAATTATATCTACGGAAATTTTAGAAGAGAAAACACCGTTTACCGGTTCAACAATTGCACCGCTTATAACTCAAGAACAAAAATCGTAAAATATCCTCACACATTTTTCAATTATAAATGAATTAATTTCCATAGTAACAAGACTCGGTCATAAAAATCAAATAGTAGATACTCTGAACCAAGTTTTATTCATAAGGTTAACAAGGAGGTGAATTCGATGTCTTCATTGACTTCAAATGTATTGTTTGAAGAATAAATAAACAAAAAATATTTAATTCGAACCAAAATATACGTGCACAATACTATAATAACGTTTTTGTGGAAAATATTTTGAGTTTTTATCCCCTTTTGGAGGGTATTTTGCGATTAAAAAGTTACAGCAAGAGAAGACTAAGGCGTGAATTCACCACCCGGTAGACCTTATTTAATAACCCACGCTCAGAACTGTAATGTTACTTTATTAGACCAAACCCAACGAAACTCGACATTCTATACTGCAGAAATGATGCATAGATCAATATCGGTTTATGTGAAAAAATATAAAAAGGTTATCTATACCAATAATTTTCATGGATATTTCTTACACAAAAAATTGTTTACGCAAGTATGAATAGAAACAGAAAAACAAATCTAAAATACCGAAAATTATTCCTTAACAATATTAATTATATTAATATTATAAGGCAAGACATCGTTTGTCGGGTCTGCAAGTTCTAAATAAGTAAACAATAAGAAAAACAAATTGTATAACTTTGTTTTCATAAAAAATACTATTTTAAAAATTGTACTGAGTGTGTGCTTAGGGTTTGGCGATCTGTTTATATACGACCTATTTTTAGAGGACAAAAATCTATTTTAACTGCCTGCGGCCTACCTATTTAGCCCAAGAACGAATTCTTTTGCAATTGGAAAAAATCGGGTAAGATTTAGACATGGATCCCATATATAGGCTTGTCCGTTTCTACAATAGTTCACCCAAGTCACTATGTTTGATTAGTAAATGAAAGCGAAAAGAGAGAGAGAGAGGGATGTTACTGGACAAATTTATTCTAGTAAGATTTATCCAGCACAATTCGATGTATTTCAATCAGCCGTTAATTTTAAACTTTGATAAAAGTCAAAAAAAGTTTTTATAATTTATTCTCGCAATAAGTTTAAAAAGTAAATTTCAAGAATTTTAAGTGAATTTACGTGATATTTTGCAAAATCTGAAATATAACTTTCCTGTAGCAATTACACAGCTAGTGGAAAAGTAACCAGACACTATTATATTCGTCCGAGTTTATGGTAAATGTAGCTCTAAACTCCCATGGTTTGTCCGATTCAGACGAAATTTGGAATACCATACTGTATTGAGTCTAAATGATGTGTGGTAAGTTTCGTGGAAATCGGTTCAGATTTAGATATATATTTTCGTCCGATTTTATGTAAATACACACCAAAGCCCCTGTATTTCTTTTGCTTTGCACGAAATTTAGCACAACGTACTGAATTGAGTCTAGAATATGCAAAATCCAAAATGTGGCGTGAGTGACCGAGAAAAATTATCACACAATTTTGTACACTGTACTGAAGTTAGTATAGCCTAACATGTGGCAATTTTCGTTGAAATCTGTGCAGATTGATATATAGCTCCTATATAGTTTCATCCGATTTTAAGTAAAGTCCGAAACTTTTGCACAATATTTTTCTACTATATTCCTTTGTATGCCTTTCGTTTGCCTTATTAGGATGTAGAATTCGGTTCAGATTTTGATATACGAAGCAGTTCGGAAACTTCTTACCCTAGCACAAAAAGCGCGCTATAAAAAGGAAAAAGTTAAGTGTTTTGGAAACTTCCATCTCTGTTATGAACACATGTTAACTTTTGTTTCGATCTGGAAACAGGTGTTATTTTTACAATGGGGAAATTAGAAATGCGTGCTGTCATTAAATATTTACATAAAATAGATTTATCGGGACATGAAATTCATAATGATATGGTGAATGTGTAGGAGGTTCCTTCATATGCAACAGTAAAAAATTGGGTTGCTAAATTTAAACGTGGTCGTGCGAGCATTGAATATGAACCACGTAGTGGCCGTCCAAAAACAGCAACAACAACAAAAATTGTAACCTAAGTGCATGGTATTAAATGATCGATGAATAAAAGTGAGTGAAATTGCTAATTCATGGGTATCTCAAATGATCGAGTCCATTGCTTTTGCCTGATGAACTACAGATGAAAAAGCTTTCTGCCGCATTTGTTAACAGTCGATCAAAAACCTATAAGAATGAACATTTCTAAAGCTTGTTTGGAGAGACGTGGATCCACTATACTCCAGAAATAAAAGAACAATTCAAACAATGGACTGAAACTTTCTCCAGCCCCAAATTGATTATTGATTGACTATCTGCAAAAGGGTAAAAATAAATAATTAAAATAAATTCAGAGTACTATTGCAACTTTTTGGATCAATTAAATGTACAAATTCGTGAAAAACGTCCTGGCATAAAACCCAAAAAAAAAAATAATTTTTCATGAAGACAACGCACTAGCGCACAACAGGGTTTTAACAATGGCTTAAATCAACGAATTCAAGTACGAGTTGTTTGACCACCAACCTTATTCTCCTGATTTAGCTCCTAGTGACTTTTACTTGTACCCAAATCTAAAAAAACCTTGCTGGCAAACGTTTTACCTCAAATGAAGATGCATTTACAGTTGTAACCCACTATTTTGAAGACCTTGAGGAAAACTATTTTAATCAAGGGATAGAATTGCTAGAAATGCATTGGACTAAGTGTATTGAAGTTTCAGGAGATTATATTGAAAATAAAAATATTTTTGAAAAACTTACTATTGTCTTTCATAGATAGGCTAAGAAGTTTCCGAACCGCCCTCGTAGCTCCCATATATATTTTCGTGTGATTTTAAGTAACTGGTATCAAATTTAGACTAAAATGACGTTATTGAGTTTTGTTGAACTGTGTGTAGAGGCACATGTAGCTTTCTTATCTAATTTCAACCGATACCATGTCAATTGTGCATCTAATTATCAAAGGGTACCCGATTGAGATAAAATTCTCGATTTTAAAATTACAAGATTTTCAAAGGGCTGGCAAATGAATATCAATGCTTGTTAAGGTTTTTAACTTTGCACATATATATCCGAAAATTATAAAGAAAAGAAAAATGATTTACAACGGTATAAGAAAGATTACATGTCTGGATCTCATATGAACTAGGATTATTTACTTCGCTCAAAAAATAACCAATTGGCGGACGCTTGAAGTTAATAAAGACAATTTGAAGTTAATAAAGCGACACTCCAAAATGACACTGTTTTGTTACCTTAAATATTATCGCCTTAGTTACTTTCAACTTTCACAAAGAAGATAGGTTTAAGGTGTGACGAATGCGTGTTTCATTTCTTCAATAACCGTATTTGTTAAAATACGATATCGCCTGGTAGTGAGTTTTTGATACCCAAAGTAAAATACTTGTATGAATAATGAGTAATTGCAATAACAATAATGAATAACCTATATTTTGCAAAAAAAAATGTCAACATTTAACGCCAAACAAACATAATATTGATGTTAAGGTTAATACTAAGTAAAACTAAAAATATATTTAGTTAAATTATAATAATAGTTACATTTTCAAAAAATTTATTGATTTACATTACATTTCTATTTCTAAGGAAGTGGGCATTATGACAGTCTTTTAACCCATAATGAGTATATGATCCCCATAAAATACTACGAATGTATACTTCGTTTGGAGTTCCTTTTAATGTCCTGCAGTCTTTAGGTACATTGATTCCTCCTTCTCTTAACATGACCAAGAGCTTATTATGCGTTATGATTTACAAAATTTTGGATTGCCCATTCCGATAATTTTTTCGAAATATTATCTTTTTAAGTTGAGCATTCAGTTTTATCTTCGCTGTCATATTCACTTTCACTATTTTCCGAACTGTCATTCACATTAAAATCATTCACAAAAAGCTCAAAAACACTTATATCATTGCCTTCTGATGATCTAATTTGCTCAATACGCATTACCTTTTGCGCTGGATGTTGCATTCTGTTGACTTTGAGAAAAAGGTTGAAAATAATCCAGATGCCTCCCTCTTGCTTCTCAATTCAATTGCCTTTTTTATATAGAGCTCATGTTTGCTTTGAATGATGAATGTGCCAAATGATACTTCTGTACTTGTAATTATATTCAAAGAGTTATACATCCATGACCTTAAATCTATATTTTTCCGGGCCTCTCTATATTATTTGATACAGCAATGAACACGGTTTCAGGCCGAATATTTTTTATAAGGAAAATGTAGTATTATCCACAAATTTTTATTCGATGACAAATATTTATAGAACGACAATTAAATTATGAAAATATCGAATTTCCATCTTCTTGCATTTAACTAATATTTACTACAGACGATCGAAATTGGATAACAATTCATTTGTTATTGTAAAATTAGGAAGCATCATCCTTTTACAAAAAATAAGTGTCGAAGTAGATAATTATTTGAAGGAGTTAGAAACTCACTTCCAAATGCTTGCAGGGTCACTTCCAAATGCTTGCAGGGATAACTTTAAAAAAAAATACACATACTATGATAAATGATGTACAACATGATGTATAGTGTATGGGGCCTTTAACAATGGGTGAATTAGAATAGGTTCGTATCAAATCATGGTACAATTATAAACGGTAACAGCAAACCCCAGCTGATTTGATTCCAACGTTATACTAGTGTCAATATGTATATGACAAATTATGTTTTTAAAAATCACCCAACAGGAAAATTGGGAACGCATACAATTCGAAATTGTTCTTTATTAAATGTGCTCCCCTATTCAATTTACTCAATCTGCCTGCTGGGAAAGTTTGCGGAAACAAATCTTTCTTCATGGAATAACTCGCAATTTCCAGCATTTTCATATGTGTTACACATATAAGTGGCAATGGCTCAATTATAGGAAATATGTGGAAGCGATAGAAATATAAATTTGATAGATTTTCATTACTGTTTTTTTCAATTTTATTTTGAGGAATGGAAAATATTACATTTTCAAGATAAATATAAATTGTTGATAATTTGTTTGGTTGTTTCCATTTTTCTGTTAAATGACGTTAACACTAGTATAACTTACAACAAATGTCCATGTGGTTGTTGTATCGTTTTTTGTACAACAACACTTGCTTTTACCTTCTCTTATTAGCTTTGTCTGTTTACTCGGTATTTGGTAACAATTGTTACCAAACGTTACTAAATGTTGTCTGTTTACCCAAAAAGCCAGTAAAAAAGAGTCAAGTGAGAGAGCAAGTTTGACCATTGAACAACAACAAACTCACTGGAGTTTACTGAAAGAATTTTATCCAGTAAGATTTTGCAAACTCAGCCATCTTTGGACCAGCTGCTTTATGACCAAACACAAAAATTATTCAAAACTTTTTTTTTAATTTGCAAAGTTCAATTTGAAGTTGAGATGTATAAAAATTACAGAAAATGGAAGAATGCAAAGTTTCATTAAATTAGAAACTAATTCCTTATATATTTTTAGGCAAGTTCCAGATAGACGGCAATGTATTGATGCAGGAAACTTAAATGTTCCCGGGGAAAATACCAGATCAATTTTTTCTTTTTATTATTTATTTTATTTTTAATATTAAGTGCAATAAAAAAATAATTGTCCTCTGTTTGTTGTTTATTATAAAGGCTTATTCTCTGAACTAGAACTTACTGAATAAATATTACTGGAAAAGTAACCAGACACACCTATTATACCATGGAATCAAATCAAATCAAAAAATAAAATTATTTTTTTTTCAAACTAAGAATGGGTGGGGTCCCCTTTCTATTATTATATGATGATGCCAGGCCAGAATCCTCGTATGTTTTTACCCCTTTAGTGCCTTCAACCAAATTGTGAAGTGATTATCCATTAGTGGTCATTAATTTTAAATTTTGGCCAAATTCATTATGATTTTTTTTCCTTAGAGTAACTTCGGGTAATGTGGACCAGGCGTCTAATGTGGACCATCTCCCATATCTAAGAAAATGCTTGACATATGTCAATGCCGCCTTGATAAATGTTTTCCTTATTAGTGAAAACAAACATCAGACTTGGTTTTTAATAAATAATTGCAATGTTGTAAATTTAGTAGTAGAAAATTTAGCTCTGATTGTAAAAGTGTGATTTGAAAATTTTTTAGCACAATAGTCGAACGTTTTTGCAAAATAGTCGAACACTTGGTTTTCTCGAATATCAAGAAGTTATGTGGTTTTCTTGTTTTCTTTAACAAAAATATATGTTTACTCTGTGATTACAATCGGAAATTTTTAATTTTTATTAATTTTTGAAGCCGATAATTATTTTTAAATAAAAATATTTAGTGTCGGGTAATGTGGACCACTATAAAAATTGGGACCTTTACATGAGGACGAGTTCGAAACATGGGCGCATTTAATATGCGAGGAGGTATTCTATCCTCTGGACACTCGATATGCGAAATTTCGGGTGCTTCGGTTGGATAACGAAGCAAGGACCTTCAAAATACCGCAAATGGGGCGGTACCCTTAAATGGGGGCTATTCCATAACATGAACCCATATATTTTTGCATTAATTGTTACCCAAGAGTGCAATAAATTGAAATTTATCACAACCAATACACATCATACCTTTAACTTACTGATCCTCGTTACCCACACATACTGGTCCACATTACCCGCCAAGTAATTTTTTTACGCAGTTAAGAGTATTTTGAAATATAATGCAATAACATTTTTATAGACAAATATATATAATGTTGGGCCTGGAATATATTTAGACAACAAATCTACTAAGTTGTGAAAACAAATTGTTTTTATTTTTAACCGTTGTTATGCCCACAATATCAAAAAAAGAAAATGGTGGTCCACATTACCCGAAGTTACTCTAATAAGTCCAAACAGTACATTTTAAGTGAAATTACGTGATATTTTGAAAAATCTCACTAGATGTTGTCTGTATTATTGCAAAAGAGAATAAAAACGTACTACTCTCTGAAATAGAACTTACTGAGTAAATGTTACTGGAAAAGTAACTAGACATCATCTTAAAAACTTAAATAAATTACATATCCGAGATAAAGCGGGTTTTAAACATGGATTGGGAGGAAGATCCGCGATATCATCCACTTTGGGCTATAAAAATTCAATATACAAAATTCGTATTCGTACACGTACTAAAAATTAAGAATTTACAAATATTCTCCAATATCCATATTTTTCAAAATTTCTATAGATTTATTATTTTTATGGAATAAAACAAACATATGTATACATAAATCATTTTTCTGCGCTAAATGGCGGAGTTTACATATTATTAGACCTCGGATTTTTGCATATTTTTTATGCTTTATCCGATTGGACTCAAATTTTGTATTTAGGCGTTTCATGCTTTAATTGATCGATATTTGGGGTCATGTCAAAAATATGCAAAAAATATGCAAAAAATATGCAAAATATGCAAAAAATATGCAAAATATGCAAAATATGCAAAAAATATGCAAAATATGCAAAAAATATGCAAAATATGCAAAAATATGCAAAAAATATGCACGGTATGCTAGGTCGATATGCGATAAATATATGCAAAAAATATACAAAATATGCATTGTCGATATGCAAAATATATGCAAAATATATGCAAAATATGCAAAAATATGCAAAATATGCATAATATGCAAAAATATGCAAAATATGCAAAATATATGCAAACATATGCAAAATATGCAAAAATATGCAAAATATATGCAAACATATGCAAAATATGCAAAAATATGCAAAATATATGCACGGTATGCTATGTCACAATATTAAAGATAGAACTTTGAAATTTTGCACATATATTATTATTACTCCTAGGATGTTTGGTATTGGAAATGGGATATATCGGTCCACGTTTTAGTATATCGCCATATAACGATTATATATGTTTGCATGTTTTATACATATATTTAGCAAATTTTTCATAATGCCCCAAAAATCTAACAGTTGAACCATGAAACGCATACATACACAATTAGATTTCTATAGGTTAAAAATAAAGAAAGCACACAAATTCGAAAACTACCCTGAATTTTTTTTTTTTTTTTTTGATTAAAATGATTGCATATGTGAATTATGTTGCTCATATTTGCACATATTTTGCATATTTTTGCCTATATTTTTCATATTTTTTGCATATTTCTCGCATACCGACCTAGCATACCGTGCATATTTTTTTGTATATTTTGCATATGTTTGCATATTTTGCATATATTTTGCATATTTTGCATATTTTTGCATATTTTGCATATTTTTGCATATTTTGCATATATTTTGCATATATTTTGCATATTTTTGCATATTTTGCATATTTTTGCATATTTTTGCATATTTTGCATATTTTTCCATATTTTTCCATATTTTGCATATTTTGCATATATTTGCATATTTTTCCATATTTTGCATAGTTTTGCATATTCTGCATATTTTTGCATATTTATAGCATATCGACCTAGCATACCGTGCATATTTTTTGCATATATTTTGCATATTTATCGCATATCGACCTAGCATACCGTGCATATTTTTTGCATATTTTTGCATATTTTAGCATATATTTTGCATATTTTATGCATATATTTTGCATATTTATTGCATATCGACCTAGCATATTTTGCATATTTTTTGCATATTTTGCATATATTTTGCATATTTTGCATATTTTTGCATATTTTGCATATATTTTGCATATTTTTTGCATATTTTGCATATTTTTTGCATATCTCGTGCATATGCAAAATATGCAAAAAATTAAAAAATATGAACCCTTCAAATAATTCTAAATCCTTTGAAACGAATTTGTGTCCAATCAGAATTTCGATATCTTCATTATTAAAAAATATGCAAATATGCAAAATCCGAGGTCTACATATTATACATGACAAAAAACGCATTTGTACAGGGTAACAAAAGCAAAAAAAAATGAAGATATGTATATTCTAATAACAGTTAATATTTTAGTGCACATCCTTTTTGTTTTATGGCCGCACTTATACGTCTAGGAATGGATTCGACTAGTTTGGAAGTAAACTCGGTGTTATTTTTTCGTGTTAAAGCTATTTTCAGGTCCCTCACGTTTCTGATGATATAATGTTTCATATTTTTATTCAAAACTGATCACTAATTCTCAATAGGATTAAGGTTTGGGACAGTTATACAAGATCCATCGTCTGAATTCTAGCGCAGCATGGAAACATAATCCTGTTGAAAGATAAAGTCCCGCGAGATCCCCATTTTGATTGAACTTTGCTTCAAGTTTTACTTTGAAATGTTTATGTAGCCCTGTGCTGCAATGATGCCATCAACATCTCTCGCCAAATTTTTACGCATCCATCCGATATTTTTCATCCTTGAAAGCAACTCGTTTCGTTTGGAAAAACAATCCGTTGTTGCTTAATATAGTCCCTAATTAAATGGTAGCATTCCGACTTCTAAATCCAAGTTTTCTGGCGTAATTTGAGGTGTAACACGAATTCCAAAGTTTCTAAACATACAGCCGGTTGTACGCCACTTACAGAACAACCGATACGGATTTGACGATGTAGAAATGATTGAACACTTTTGTGTAACTGGATACGATCTATTTCAATCTTTCATTGTTCGTATGAAAGTTCGTCTGAAAATTCATTCTACCCACATCGAGTTTCCAGCGTCATGTACTTTAAAAGCAAATTTACATACAATAGTTTTCTATTGGCAGGATTTAGGGCTGTTGCGTCATCTCATTGCTAAAACCGACACAATTTTTCGTCATTTACCAATGAAAAATAAACGATTTCAGCGTCATTTATTTTAAACAGCGCACTAAAACTCCATACCTAAACAATCCTGTTTTTGTGCCATACATTACTAAAAGTTGAGACTGTTCTCATTAAATGCTTCGCTCGGTGTATATAGATTTACTACACTGTTAGAAAAATATTAAATTTCAAATATTATTACAAAATATGAAGTATTAGCACTTCATGTATGCGTATGTACTATAAATGATGTGGATTTACGAAATCCTAAAAATAAATTACGGTTATTTACACTGGCTTTGAGATCACTTCAAATGACTGTCAGCTGGTACTTGTTTATAAATGCACATACACGTAATTATACAAGGTAGACTCATGCAGTCACATGTCTCCAATTTTTTCATAAATTTGACATTTGACAACATTCAGTTTTCAAAATTTAAATGAAAATACTATGGTACAATTATAAAAAGTAACAGCAAGGCCTAGCTGATTTGATTCCAACGTAATACTAGTGTCAATATGAATTTGACAAATTGTGTTTTTAAAAATCACGCAACAGGAAAATTGGGAACGCATACAATTCGAAATTGTTCTTTATTAAATGTCCTCCCGTATTCATTTTACTCAATCTGCCTGCTGGAAAAGTTTGAGGAAGCAAATCTTTCTTCATTGAATAACTCGCAATTCCCTGCATCTTCATATGTGCTACACAGGGCTGCCAGATTTTTTTTTTGGGAAAATCGTCAAAATGACGATTGTTTTTATCAAAAATCGTCAAAAATTTAAATACGCACATTTAGATATATTTAAATATATTTTTTTTAATAAAAGGAACATAAAAGAGGTATTCAATTTATTAAACACGTTTTTTAAAGCTAATCAAGAAATTCATTTATTTTATAAATAAATATTTGAATAGTCATTTCGACTTTAATAAAGTCATTAATTTTGAAAAGAAATATTTGTGTTAATCATTTTCAACATATCGGTTTTAATTAACGTATCATAACAATTTGATTTGTTAATTTTTAAATAATCTTTGGTATAAATTTCTCCATAGAATCCTTATTGGGGGAATTTCGACTTTTCGTTTTATTAAGATTTACTTGGCTGAAAACACGCTCAACATTTGCTGAGGAATGGGGTAATACCATTACCTTCCGTACAAATTTAGTTATTATAGGAAAAACATATGAACCATCACCACGTTTCAAATCAAATATTGCATTCCAAAAACGAAATAAATCGGTTTCATCATTTTCACAAATCAAAATCAAACAACCTTAGTTCGCGAAATTCTGAATCCAATTTTTGTTTTTCACAACTTTTCCGTTCACCAATTTTCTTCTATTTGCCCGTGTCAAAAAACAACAACCGTTAACTTTTATTTTTTTTGTTGATGTCTACCCAGAGAACGGCACAGCTGATTGGTAGTTTTTCATCTATCTGGGTAAACGTAAACTGTTGTTGGCTTTGTAACAATACAAAGTATACCTCACACACATATGCCAAATATTCATATTCTTTTTACTTTTTCTTTCGCTTTATACATTTTTGATGTTGCCATAACAAAAAGAATCCAAATATTGCAATATTACTAAAATGACCAAAAATCGTCATTTTTTGGGCAAAAATCGTGAAATCGTAATTTTTCAATTTTTGACCAAAAAAATCGTCAAAATGACGATAAATCGTCAAATCTGGCAGCCCTGGCTAAACATATAAGTGGCAATAGCTCAATTATAAGAAAGATGTGGAAGCGATAGAAATATAAATCTGATAGATTTTCATTCATGTTTTTCAAATTTTATTGTGAGGGTTCGAAAATATTTTATTTTCAATTTATTCATTTGTTTACATTTTTCTGTCAAATGACGTTGACACTAGTATAACTTACAAAAACAAATTTCCATGTGGTTGTTGTATCGTTGTACAACAACACTTGCTGTTACCTTCTATTATTATACCATGTGAAAATACCTTCCTACGAAATGTACACATATTATGTGTTCAGTCGCAAAAATTGCTAAATCAAATTTTGAAGTTCCCTGCCTATAAAACTTAAAAATAATAGTTGTAACAACCATGGTTAAATTATAAGCGCAATGTTCAGCTTTAGAAAATATATTTTATTGAATTTATTGAAAATATGCCAATCGACATATGTACATAAAATTTTATGGAATTTTTTTTATCATTTTATTTGAAATTGATATGAAAATTCCATATTAAAATTCGCTCGCAAATGAATTAAAATACATTCTTTTCATTTGTGCTCATTTTACGAATGGATTTATGGCGATAAATTTTTACCAAACGAGCATTCGCCAAAGAATGTTCGCGCACACATAACAAACGAGTGAGAGCACACAACAAATATCGTTCGTTTCGTTTAGTGCAAGGTATATTTAATAAGGTAGACGCATCGGCCCAGCTGTTGGTGCAAATAAATGTCAAAAATGTTGTTGTAATGTTGAACCTAAAAATTAAAAAATAAAATTATAAATGAAAATCTCCGAAATTCGAAGAGCTTTTTTGGCAATACTTTTATTAACATTTTCTACAAGAATTTGCGTAAAAAAATCTTGTCAATCTGTTTGTTTTGGCAAAATATTTTTGACATATCAAAATACAACAACCGATGTTTGTTGTAGAAATTCGCCGATGCGGCTACCATGTATATCTACCTTGGTTTTGTGGTTGAAATTCTTTCTGACATTCTCTCACGAATGAAAACAAACATTCCCGAATTCTCGCGAATGCTAAAAACAGCAACAAGAATAACAACAAACGTTTGTGAACTCAATAGTTGTTGGGCATGGGTTTGGTTATTCCACACACTTTCTGCTACTCACACATTCATTCGTTGTGTGTGTTTACTTTTCTATACCCTACACCCCCCAGTATTTTGGGGAGTTTTTATCGTATTCTTCCACCGAATTGCCTGTAATTTAGTATTTTGAGTTCCTAGTAGGTACCAAATCTCTCCACAAAAAATTAGGAATATAAGGGTACCCAAATTTTCGGTATTTTGTGGTTCTTGAGCGCGTTTTCAACCGAATTCGCTGCAATGTGGTATTTTGTAGTCGTATATGATAACAAATCTCCCTACCAAAAATTATTAATATTCACCCTCTTTTTGGGGTAGTCCTCATATAACGTCCTTTTTTATATTTAAATAGTTATCTGATTTGTTCCGCGTTTTGGGTTTAGTTCTAAGACTCTCTTGTAATCATTTCACCTGCGGAGCATATCGAGATAAATAACTAGAACGTATGTTTCGATAATGAACTATAGCCAGCATTTAGGCCTAGCTCCTGTGTGGGAGGTTCCAGAAGGAGTGGGCCGATATTGTCCATCTTCGAACTTGAACTAAGTTTGGAAGAAGTAATAAGATGGGTAAAGTTTGGATGAAACAAAAATTTTCTGAAACGGATTTGTTCCAAAGAAACATGGGGTCTAAAACCAATATTTCGATGAGGCACATTTTCACCTTGCCATTCAGTGCAGTTTTAACCCCCTGAATGAGTTTTCAATCACTCCTGGAAAAGGGGACCGAAAAGACCCCTTTAATGAGTCGGTTGAGGGTTAAAGTTGCATACCAAAATATTCCTCGATATTTTGTCAGTAATATTGCCGAAGACACTATATATCTAAAATGCAAGGATTTCAAGAAATCATAATTCGAAAATTATCAAAATTCTAGAAAAGGGGGAATATTGTTCCCCCCTTTTTAGGTTATCTCCCGACGTAAACTTTCAAAACCCCGATACACGTGTCTTCTTTTTATAGCCCCTCTTTCATAATCTGTTGGAATTTCCCGGTAATTATTTTTTGTGTTGCACAGTGTTATGTAATATACACACTCAAATATGTTTACCAAAAGAAAAAAAATTGTTACCACGAATTTTAAAATAAAAAGAATTGACATTTATAATTGTTTTATTTCCCCAAATACTTATTTTCGGGTTTCTTCTAAATGAAAATCATCTGAAAGAGAGTAAATCAGCCGCTCAGTGCACAAATCGGTTAACTCCATAAAAATAAAAGTAGAGAAATCTGATGATATATGTTATTTTTAAAATTACTTCAATAATATGAATTCAACTATAAAATCATGGTATAATAGGTGTGTCTGGTTACTTTTCCAGTAACATTTATTCAGTAAGTTCTAGTTCAGAGAATAATCAGTTTTTACTCTCTTTTGCGATAATATTGAAAAAATTAAACATAAAACATTTAGTAAGATTTAGCAAATAAACAGCTGATTCAAGAAAACATTTGATTTGCGCCAAAATAAACAACAAACAAAGGACGAACACAATTTTTTGTATTGCATTTAATATTAAAAATAAAATGAATAATAAAAGAAAATTTGATTTGGTATTTTCCCAGGGAACATTTAAGCTTCCTGCATCAATACATTGCCCTCTATCTGGAACATGCTTAAAAATATATAAGGAATTAGTTTCTATTTTAATTAATCTTGCGAATTTCCTTCCATTTTCTGTAATTTTTATACAACTTAACTTGAAATTGAACTTTGCAAATTAAAAAAATGTTTTGAATAATTGTTGTATTTGGTCATAAAACAGCTGATCCGAAATTGACTGAGTTTGCAAAATCTTACTGCATAAAATTCATTCAGTAAACTCCAGTAAGTTTGTTGTTGTTGAACTGTCAAACTTGCTCTCTCACTTGACTCTCTTTTACTGGATTTTTGGGTAAACAGACAACATTTAATAACATTTGGTAACAATTGTTACCAAATATCGAGTAAACAGACAGAGCTAATAATAGAAGGTAACAGCAAGTGTTGTTGTACAACAAACTATACAACAACCACATGGAAATTTGTTGTTGTAAGTTACACTAGTGTCAACTTCATTTGACAAAAAAAAGTAAACAAATTATATTTATTTTGAATATGAAATTTGAAAAACATGGATGAAAGTCTATCAATTGCCGTTGCCACTTATATGTGTAACACATATAAAAATGCAGGAAATTGCGAGTTATTCCATGAAGAAAGATTTGCTTCCTCAAACTTTCCCAGCAGGCAGATTGAGTATCATGGTACAATTATAAAAGGTAACAGCAAAACCCAGCTGATTTGATTCCAACGTAATACTGGTGTCAATATGAATTTGAAAAATTATGTTTTTAAAAATCACCCAACAGGAAAATTGGGATCGCATACAATTTGAAATTGTTCATTATTAAATGTGCTCCCGTATTCAATTTACTCAATCTGCCTGCTGGGAAAGTTTGAGGAAGCAAATCTTTCTTTATTGAATAACTCGCTATTCCCAGCATTTTCATATGTGTTACACATATATGTGGCAATGGCTCAATTATAGGAAAGATGTGGAAGCGATAGAAATATAAATTTGAAAGATTTTCATTCATTTTTTTCAATTTTTATTTTGAGGATTCGAAAATATTTCATTTTCAAATTAAAAATAATTTGATGATAATTTGTTTGTTTGTTTACATTTTGCTGTCAAATGAGGTGACACTAGAAGAACTTACAACAACAAATTTCCATGTGGTTGTTGTATCGTTTTTGTACAACTACACTTGCTGTTACCTTCTATTATTATACCATGATTGAGTATATTGAATACGGGAGCACATTTACAGCCTGTTTTTGCAAAATTCCAAACGAACGAATTCGAGTGACTTACGACCAAACTCCTTGGTTTTAAAAAATATGTCATTTATTTTTGTTTTGAATTAGAAAACCTTTATAAAAATAAGTAAAGGTTTGGTCGTAAGTCACTCGAATTCGTTCGTTTGGAATTTTACAAAAACAGGATATTAATAAAGACCAATTTCAGATTGTATGTGTTCCCAATTTTCCTGTTTGGTGATTTTTAAAAACATAATTTGTCAAATTCATATTGACACTAGTTTTACGTTGGAATCAAATCAGCTGTGATTTGCTGTTATCTTTTATAATTGCACCATGCTATATAATGAAAAATGCAACAACAATTGTTTAGCATTAGTTTGAAATGGTATCCCTGTAAAAATTAAGAAATATTAAAAAACACACATTTCTGGAGGCAAAGATACAATGACTCATGGTACAATTATTCACAATCCCACGGCAGCGGGTTCTACGATACCGGATTGACCCGATTTATTTCGGCCAGCGGCTGCCAACCCAGTTATATATGTTTGTATTGTTTTTCTGTTTTGGGAGCAACATATCTTTTGGTCCGTGCCGGGATCGAACAAAACCCCGGACCGTGGTTCTGTTCGGTTTGCCAGAACATCATTCACCACAGGTCAGAGTCGGTGAGATGTAATGGGTGCAGGGAGTGGGTGCACTTCAGGAATTGTTCCGGGTTGGCCCGGTTACGAGATTACAGCGATAGGGATTACGTTGCCTCGTGCTGCGACAGCGCAATCCCCAGTGAGTCTTCGTCTACGTCGTCGTCTTCTTCGTCGGAGTACGGAACTCCACCGCAGTCTCCTGAACAGCAATCAAGTATGCAGCACTTAACACCGCACGTTGCTGTTCCCACCCCTGATAGTGCATCGTTTCTGCAATTTAATTGCAACGGTCTCCGAGGAAAAATAGATGAGATAGTGGATTTCATGAATCGGAAGAATATTTTGGTCGCGGCGGTGCAGGAAACCAAGCTCAATGAAAATTGTAGCCTACAGCGTTGTGATGGTTACAACGTTCTGAGGAAGGATCGCACCAGAAGTGGAGGTGGAGGCCTAGCATTCCTTATGCACCACTCTGTTCAATACAGGCCTATCTCGCTTGAGCTTGACTCTAGTGACCCATACATGGAATGTATGGGGGTAGCAGTTAAATGTGGTACTGCCGAGGTAGAGGTGCTTAACGTGTATATACCGCCGATTAACAGCTGTGAACCGCGTTATTTGCCCAACATTAGTTTTCTATTGGAGGGCAATAACCGCCTGGTGCTAGGGGACTTCAATGCCCACCATGAGTTGTGGCATTCCGTCCTAGGTAATGACCAGAGGGGATCAGTGCTGGCAGAGCAAATTGATAGCTCCACGTTTTGCACGGTAAATGAGGATGCCCCCACCAGAATAAGGGGAGAGTGTCACAGTTCGCCAGACATAACCATTGTGTCACCGGGTCTGATAAATGACGTCAGCTGGCAGCCCGTCATTTCTCTTGGATCAGACCATCTCCCCATAATCGTCTCCATCAGCAGACCGCCCGATTTCGTCATCTCTGAACGCCGCACTTTCCTTAACCATAGGAAAGCTAACTGGCAAGGTTTCAGAGAGTTCACCGACCAACGCTTCAGAGAACTTTCCATTCCTTCTGATGTACGGGTAGCAGAAAGGAAATTCCGAGGCATCATCACTGCTGCAGCTGCTAGATTTATACCTGCTGGTCGAATACCCGAGATGAGACCCAATTTCCCAGCAGAAGCAGTTGGTCTGGCAAACGAGCGTGATGAGCTCCGTCGATCTAACCCAGCAGATCCCAGGGTCAGGGAACTCACGTTGGAGGTCAGCAGATTAGTCGCGGAGCACAAGCGGAATAGATGGTTGGAGCACCTGAAGAGTTGCAACATTGGTACCGGAGTAAGTAAACTGTGGGCAACGGTTAAGTCGCTCTCGAACCCTGGTAAAAAGGATGATAGGACCTCAGTCACATTTAACGACGAAACTGTGACTGATCCGAAGAGATGCGCAAGCCATTTTAACCGACAGTTTGTCGAGCATCCCGAGAGCGACAGGGCGAAGAGAAGAGTACTTCGTCGTATAAGATCTCTTCCAGCCGAGGAGGTACCACCACAGTTTACGATGGGTGATGTTGCATATGTCATCCGTAACGCGAAGTCATCTAAAGCGTTGGGCCCAGATGGAATATCTATGTGTATGCTGAAGCAGCTGGATGAGCCGGGAGTCGAGTACTTGACCAACGTCCTCAACTTGTCGATAGCCACCCACGTCGTCCCCGAAGCCTGGACTATGGGCAGGGTGGTCCCGCTACTGAAGCCGGGCAAGGATGCCAGCAAAGGTGAATCGTACAGGCCGATTTCACTTTTGTCGCCAGTAGCGAAGACCCTTGAGGCTTTACTCCTCCCCAGCATTAGAGAAAGCTATCCAGTTGCGGATCATCAACATGGATTCCGTAAGCAACATAGTACAACAACAGCGTTGCACGCCATTTCCACGCATATAAGTAGAGGACTTAACCAGAACCGGCCGTGCGATAGAACAGTGTTGGTAGCGCTTGACCTATCAAAAGCCTTTGATACTGTCAGCCATGCCACGCTGTTTGAGGACATTGAGAACACTTCCCTCCGGCCGAGTTTGAAACGTTGGATAATCAACTAAATCAAATCAAACCCCGTAGAGTTAAACAGGGAGTTCCCCAAGGTGGAGTGATTTCTCCGGAACTGTTTAATCTCTACATTTCCGGTATTCCACGCCCTCCGGACGGCATAGAAATCGTTACGTATGCAGATGATTGTACGATTATGGCGTCGGGTCCCATTGTTGAAGACATATGTGTGAGGTTGAACGCATATCTCATCGATTTAGCAGCATTCTTCAAAGCGAGGAATATGAAAATATCCGCCTCGAAGTCGTCAGCCACACTTTTCACCACATGGACTGCGGAGATGAGAATGCCGTTGAATGTGCAGGTCGAGGGGCATACAATTCCGACCACCAACTACCCCAAAATACTCGGGGTCACATTTGACAGCATGTTCAAATCGTCCGCGCATACCACAGCTATCTGCGATAAGCTGAAAAGTAGGAACAAGGTCCTCAAGTCGCTTGCCGGCAGCACTTGGGGCGCAGATAAGGAAACCTTGTTGACCTCTTACAAAGCGATAGGTCGGTCTGTGGCTAGCTATGCGGTTCCAGTGTGGTCTGCGAATTCCAGTGATACGCAATGGAGAAATATTCAGACCTGTCAGAATGCCGCACTGAGGACAGCGACAGGGTGCCTCCTCATGACACCAGTGGACCATCTTCATGAGGAGACGAAGATCCTTCCCGTACGTCAGCATAGCAATATGCTTTCGTTGCAGTACCTGCTTGGGTGTTTCAGGGACGATCATCCCAACCATTACATGGTGGATAGGACTCCCCCGCCCAGGCGTGTCAGGAAGGATCTGCATGATCTAGAGAGAGAGGTCCAACGATACAAAAGGGAGCCTCTAGATCAAGTTGCCTATCGAGCGGGTCTGAATGGCATTCATACAGATGCAGTAGCCGCAGCGCTGAACGGTTACAAAGTGAATGCCGTCCTCGGAGCTCACCCCCCACCCATAGCAGCTGAAGAACGTCAGCTGCCTAGACAAACCAGAGTAGTATTGGCTCAATTACGTTCTGGATGGTGCAGTCGGCTCAATTCGTATTGGGCACGGATTGATGACCAGGTGCTAAATGTCTGCCCAGCATGTGGTACAGGCCCTCATACCACACTGCACTTGTTCAATTGCCCAGCCAAACCTACTCACCTTTCTCCGGAAGATTTGTGGCTACAGCCAGTGGAGGTAGCTGCATTCCTAAATCTGGAGACAAAACTGGAGGAAACATAACAGGAAACATTCAATACATATAAACTGCTACAACAACAACAACAATTATTCATGGTGGGCCATAGCAACTTATAAATTACAATTTTTTTTATTTTGCGGCTTTTTATTCCCAATTCATATACAAAATATGTGACTGTGTGTGTAATGTATTGAAAAATATATATCAAAATATATTCGAAAATCGATTTGTTTGAAAATGTTAAAACATATGTCAAATGGGCAGAACAACTTGCTGCATTTGTTTTCATTCATTCTGACATTATTTCCCATAAGGTAGAGGTGTATTTTCTCCTCCAAAAGCTACTCTACCTTGCATAATTGTGCCTTGTAACATGATATAATTCAAGGTATATTTAATAAGGTAGCCGCATCGGGCCAGCTGTTGGACAAATAAATGTCAAAAATGTTGTTGTAATGTTGAACGAAAAAATTAAAAAACAAAATCATAAATGAAAATCTCCGAATTTCTAATAGCTTTTTTGGCAATACTTTTATTAACAGTTTCTACTAGAATTTGTGTAAAAAAATCTTGCCAATCTGTTTGTTTTGGCAAAATATTTTTGACATATCAAAATACAACAACCGATGTTTGTTGTAGAAATTCGCCGATGCGGCTACCTTGTATATCTACCTTGGTATAATTCAAGGTATATTTAATAAGGTAGCCGCATCGGCCCAGCTGTTGTACAAATAAATGTCAAAAATGTTGTTGTAATGTTGAACCAAAAAATTAAAAAACAAAATTATAAATGAAAATCTCCGAATTTCGAATAGATTTCTTGGCAATACTTTTATTAACATTTTCAACAAGAATTTGTGTAAAAAAATCTTGTCAATCTGTTTGTTTTGGCAAAATATTTTTGACATATCAAAATACAACAACTGATGTTTGTTGTAGAAATTCGCCGATGCGGCTACCTTGTATATCTACCTTGGTATAATTATTACAAGG